>NW_028227267.1:94558356-94643356 GCF_978045245.1 Mus caroli | reverse complement strand
ACCTTAGGGAAATCTATCCCAACAGTTCTTTATTTTCTGTGTCTTCCTGTATCACAGGCAGTTGTGAGAAAATTTGTTGCTTTAAACATTGATCATTCTTATCGCTAAATAACTTTAAAAAGTATGAGGGACTTAATTTTCATTAAAACATACTAGGTTCCTCAAAAACAAACTTCACTGAGACCCAAATACAGAAAACTGGAGATAGAATGCACTGGCTTGTCTTAGGGCTTTCGTTGAGTGTTCCATATTGTATTATTTTATTCCGTATAGTTCTTTGTAGATGGCACATTTTCCTTCTCAGGATCCTTTTCCTTCTTTCTTCCCAATTGCTTTTAGAATCACCATGAACTTCTGTTAGATCCTACCTCTGTCATCATTCTCACAGAGAACTGAGTTTTTCCATGCCCAGAACACTTAAGATGTCGTGGAGATAGCAAGTCCAGCCCCATCTTATAGATAAGAAGACTGTTTGCACTCACTCTGCACCAGGCTGGGAGCTCTGGAACGAACCAGTCTTCAATTCTAGCCCTCACGAATGTATTACTAGTAATTCTTAGAAGCATTAAAGTGTTGTTTTTTCCTCTGAAGCCCCTTCAATTATTAGTATAGTGTTCAGTATAACCACAAAGAGAAAATATAGCCATGAACACCACTTAGAACTGTGCAGAATGCACAGACATAACATTTGCACAATCAAATACTAATAGTTTGTCATTGCCAATACAAACCAAGAAGGTTGTATTAATGATTCGTGCTCATATATTCTTTCTTTCCTTTATCCCTTCCTTCCATTCATTTTTTCCTTCCTTCCTTTTTTCATTCCTTTCTTTTCCTTTTTCTTTTTTCCCTTCCTTTTCTTCCTGTTCTTCTACCACACACTCAGAGCTTGAGGTAATGTATACATTTGCAGTCTTTGCAATTTGTAGTCTTTGAATTTCGAAAGCTGTATAAAGCATATGAGCAGCATTAGGCTGTTTTGACTTCATTGAGAATTCCACCAGAGAGGTGCCAATGGGTGTGCTGGATGAGTCTTGGTCTCTGCTCTTGCCAACAGGGTGGTGAGAGCCAGTATGTGCTATCTGTCTTGAGTGTATAGTCTGATACAATAATGTCATTGCCCCATGTGGCAAATGGTGTATGCTATTGTAAAACTGTTTGTCTATGTGATTAAGACATTGCTGCAGTGTGCAGCACCAGCCAATTACTTTTATAATTTAATTATAGCAGAAAAAAAGAGAATAGCATAATAGAAATTCTTGTCATAGAGAATATGTAAAATGTAAATTGAAGAGCCATGAACATTTCATGCATTGGCAGCCTGATTTGTTTTTATTTTCAACTTGTTATAAAGCTGTGTTTATTCAGTGTCATAAAATAAGATATAGTAGCATTTAGTAATTACTTAGTTCTATATCAAAATAATTATATACAGTATGCACTTGTGATCCCTCCACTCTGTTTGGATGTGAAAATAAACACTCTGAGGCCTGTATCAGTTTTTTAGTTTTAGACAGTGTAAATAAAGCTGAATCTTCAACTTCCAAATTAAAACTGATAACCTTGGGCATCAGAGGTTTTTATAAAGGAAGGGGGAAAACTTAGCTTGCCTCAAAACAGGTTGTGTCTCTGGAATGCTTCTGGGACTAAAGAGATCAATTAAGTATGTATAAACAAACAGTTGGAAAAAAGCTACTAAAACAACAGAGGAGAGAGCTCTCTATTGGGCCCCAGAGGCCTGGGGGAGCGAAGTTTCATTAACTGGATCTGAAGTCCTATGGCCTTCTATAAACAGGCATTAATTAAAGAATGTAAAAAATAAAAGTTTCAGACCTTGCAATATGTTAATGATCATATGATTCAGGGCCCAGGAAGGAGAGGAGCAGCAGAGGTCATAAAATAAGCATGAAGCATTTAATATGAGTGCTTGGCAGGGATTTCTGCAAATTAGTTGGTTATTTGCTGGTCCAAAGCAAATTAAGGTGATTTTGCTTCACTTGCTAATTTTTTATGTGCATGCCTGGCAAAATGTTTTTCACAAATGGATGAAGGTTATTGTTAATGGCATAATGAGAAATATTAACATATTTAAGTAAACCTGGAAATCCTGGTGCAGAGCACAAGCATGTAGCTTTTATTGAAAAGAGGCATTGGCAGTCTGTTACATACTGAAGATGGTCTGAGCAAAAATTATGGAAAATATACAAGTTATAATACCTGTCATTATGAATGTATCTGACAAGCTTTGTTGTAATTTAAATAGCGCTTTTGATTATTCATAGATATGTATGTATGTATGTATATATATATTTATATATACATATGTAAACTTTATTAGTACCTTTTTTCACAATCAGCATTTATACTTCATTTGCTTGATGTTGGAAAGAGGAAAGCTTTTTCTAACTACCTTTGAGGCCTATGGGAGTTTTCAGAGGTGACATTTTTTGAAACTCTGGCTTTAGTAACTGCTTGGCCTGATTTTTTTTTTTTGTTTAGTTTTCTGTACATATTTTCGTCTTAAGTTTGGCCATGCCAAACTGATCTCATTCCCCTTAAGTTGTTTTTTTTTTTTTTTTTTTTTTTTTTTCCCCATCTGGGTTCTCAGAATTCAGTTAAACAATTGTAGTAATGTCTGCAATGAGGAAACTCTGAAATTACAGTGAACTCTTTCTGTCACTTTAATTACCATGAAGTGGTAGAGAAGTACTGGATTTGGCAACTGAGCCACATACAGAAGAGGTACTGAAGGAAGATGCTCCTATTGACATTGTTCTGTTACAGCAATTTAGATGGACAAATTGCAGTTGAGAAAATTTCATGACTCGGTAAAATGAGCAATGATGACATCTGCGGATGCGGGTCTGTTCATATCTTTGTAGAGCCTTTAGGGAAATAAATATCTCGGAACATTCGGTGAAGTGAAGCTCACTCAATAAATCAACCTGACACAATAACACTTCTGGCACACGAGCCACTCTTCTGCTCAGC
Source organism: Mus caroli (assembly GCF_978045245.1). NCBI lineage: Eukaryota > Metazoa > Chordata > Mammalia > Rodentia > Muridae > Mus > Mus caroli. The sequence goes on along the minus strand of NW_028227267.1, from coordinate 94,640,365 downwards.
ACCACCTACCCCTCTGTGTTCCTCTGCTACCAAATGGTGTCTCCCCATAGGCCTCTAAATCAAATCAGGGCACACAAATACAGTGAGAATTTATTGGGAATTGGTTTTGTTCGGCAAAAACATTACTTATTAGATGAACTGAAATGATAATAAATTTTGACCCTTTAAAAGCTGAGCCAGTTCAGGCAATGGTGGTGGTTGGAAGAAGGCATCATCTTATTAGTTGTAGGGTTGACTTTTACTATGGTTAAAGGTCTCCTACTTAGTTCTTTTCGTCTCACGTAATGTGTCATGCAAAAATAACACATTTTCTTTTTAAAATTCTTTAGCATGAACTTGACACATTTGTTGGTGATATTCAAAGTAATAAGGAAAATCTTAACTAGGTGCGAATGTGTCTGTGTATTTCTACATGTGATCACACATGTACTTAAAGTACTTCAAAATTGACATTACTCAACTAAAGGTATCTACCACAGTAATCACAGTTACTATACATAAATAGGAAGTTGAGACAAATTGACGATGTATATCAGAAACATGGATGGACAAAAATGTATAGTTTGGTTTTTAAACAATTTCCCATGATTAAATAAAAACAAAAAATAAACTTAATTTTTACTAGTAAAATGTAAGTTGACTTCTGTTTTTACTATACATTTATTTCATTTAAGATAATAATTAATAGGAGAAATCAGTTTCCTACCCTGAAATATTTTTAGACCTAATGGAAAATCAAGTCTTATAATTTTGTTTATATATTCCTCCAATGCTGTGAGCTGTGCGACTTACTACTTTTTGTCGATAGGATGTGAGAAAGAGTGCCATAGGATTATTTTCTTTTTTTGGTATGACTTTCTTTATGTGATTTATTAATTAGCTCCAGTCCTTATAATTATTTTGAAATATCATATTTCCCATGTGCTTACTTGCTAAGTAAGTCACATTTACAATAAATATACCCTGGGAGATGCTGAAATCATTCTGGAGGGAATATTTGTAGCCTTAAATCATTAAGCTGAAATATATTATGGCATTTCCAGTGGGAATTATTGATGCTGAAAATTTGTTAGTAGTTCAAAAGCTTTGTAACTAACAAAATTTGAAATACTAGTATTCTATATATTATTAAGAAGAAGGAACAGTAAAGCTTTAATCATCATGAAAATTTACCTGCATGCAGTTTGGGTCAATAAGAATTAATTACTTCATTTTTATCCAATAGAAAAAGCAAGTGGTGTGTTTTAGTTTTTATTGCTTTCCATTGCCAAAATGACATGATCTATTGTTCGACCTTTTTCCTTAAGAGAGCAACAAACCTCAAAGATGTTTTAGGACTATGAGATACTTTTCAGAATTAAAAGGGAACCTTTTTCTAGAATGATCTTGTCTACAAATATAAGGAGTTTCACAAAAATAATATATTTTTAAATTTTTTTATTATGTTGCTACAGCTGTCCTGGACCTTGCTATATGGACCAGGCTTGCTATAAATTCACATATATATGTCTGTCTTTACCTCCTGTGTGCAAGGATAAAGGTGTCTATTACATTCCTACAATTCTAGGAAACAAACAAACAAACAAACAAACATAACTTTGCTGGAAATGTTGAGTCACATAACACACATTATCTGAAAGTATTTTCATAGTGCTTAGCATAACTTGTTTTATGAATTATTCATCATGGTTATAATCACATGAGCCACTTTTTATGCTAGACTAAAAACATGCATTTTGACAGATATTAGCACGATGTTAGAGTTGTAATATGTTAGATTTGTAATGTTGAATATGGAAGGGTTTAAATAGTTTGCGCAAAATTATATGTCCTATAAAAAGGTAGGAAATCATGCTTGTTGATGTAAGATTTAATTCCTTTCTACATTTTTGCAATTGAGCACACTATCCTGGACTATTTTCCCATGTTATATTTTGTATTAAATGCATGTAGTGGTGAATGGAATTTTTTCTTCTTTTGAAGGAACAAACTCTGAACAAACGAATTCAGGTCAATATTAGAGCATTGTGAGATTACAGACAGAGAGTGCTGGAAGGTCTGTGATAGGACCTGAAAGGAGATCTTGGCTAGGATTTATAAGTAAAATACAAAAAGGAACAAGGGATCAGGAAAACAAGCATGATACAATGTGGTGATATCAGAACTTCTGGCAGTGAGTTGTACAGATCCTGAGAGAAGCACTACAAGGCAGAGCTCATAAAGTGAGTTCACTCTTGCCATTCTAGCTACCTTAAGCAGTTAGGCTCATTAGTGCCTTGTCCTTAGCTTGAAGGATGATTTCTGTTACATTCTAATTGTTTCTCTTGATAAGTAGAAAAGCCTATTTAAGCACATACTTCCAGACAAATAATTTTTGATAGAAATTTTGATGATATCTTGTTCCATACTCACTTACATCCCTCAATAACATAAAACTATTGATTGTGAATTCAAAGATGGCTGACCTAAATTCCTTTTAACCATTCATGGCAATCTTTAGAAAATACCACTATATTCTAACTCCATGATTCCAAGGACTTGAATAGGATTATTACTTTTTGTGGAAGACAATTTTATACTCCCTCAAACACAGTTCCCATTTGATGTATTTTTTTCTTGTTCTCTAATTAAAATGGTGGAAAGAGTCTTTGTGCTGAATGTTAATCCATGATTTAAACATTAGCATAAAGAATTATCACATTTTCTCTTAAAATTATTATTTTGAAAGGAGATCGATAGGTTCAGAAGACCTAGATAGACTATAGTTATAATAATGGAACTTATTCATGGATAGATAGATAGATAGATAGATAGATAGATAGATAGATAGATAGATAGATGGATGGATAGATTAGATAGATAGATAGATAGATAGATAGATAGATAGATAGATAGATAGATAGATAGATAGATAGATAGATAGATAGATAGATAGATGGATGGATGGATAGATTAGATAGATAGATAGATAGATAGATAGATAGATAGATAGATAGATAGATAGATAGATAGATAGATAGATAGATAGATAGATAGATAGATAGATGATACCATGTTGATTGGCCATATTAGGTCAGTTCTGGCTGGCTCTTGTATTATGTGTAACTATGCACTGGGAGGTGGTGCAGGAAAATTGAGACTGAAGGCTTAAAGAAGTCTGGATAAAGGGTCCTGCTGCTGATCAAATATTATTTGTTGTTAGTTCTGAGATCAAAGATGTGTAGATTGGTTTGTCTGTCTAAAATAAGAGCCTCCTGCTGCCACTTCTTAGCACCCAGTGCTTAGTTGAGTCATACAATTACTCTAAGAGTTAGTTTCCTTACTTACAAGAAGTAAATGGGAAGCTGTCTATATTTCACTACAACAAGCACTGAGTTGTGTTTTCCAAATACTTACCAAATATCTAACATATCAAAAAATTCTCCAAAAGAATAATTTAGAAATTAACTGAGTGAGAACAGAGCATGTTCACTACTAGAAGGACGATCCGTGTTCACTACTAGAAGGGTGATCCGTGCTCGATCTTACCTTCTTGCCCACTATCTGTGTATCCCTGGGTCATGTTACTTAAACTCTGTTTTCTCACTTGAACCTCACAGGTCTGAAAGCAAATGGAGCAACTGATCACCTGGTCAGTTGCTATTATGAGTTTTGTTCTTTTGGAGTTGGAGATCAGGGTGTTTCGATGGAAGGATGCTTAGATGGAAAAGGGATCAGGTTGGATGTCTAGATTTTTCTCCTTAATTTAAAGCTTCTGAAGAGATTTCATGTTTCTTTTAAATGAGTTATAAAGAAGGAATTAAGAATCTTTTAAGGAAGTAATAGAAATTTAGCTGTTAAGTAAGTATGCTCTAAGGCATCCTTCTTCAACACTTCAGACTCCCAATCTAATTTCACTCTAACTTAACCACTTTATATGTACTTTCTTGTGTTAATCAATATTTTCACTTACACTATGAAAGCATATACATTCCAATCATTTGACAGTTCTTCATTGAATTGGTGACTTGATTAGTTTGTCATGTTTTGGTTCCATAGTCCTGTTGAATATACTCAGGCCTTTGTTATTGCTACCCAAGCACTCTGACACTGAGTTAATTCTGAGATTAATATATATTGTATATACAACCAACCTAATAGTATCATGTTTATGGAATAAAATAGAAATGGTTCCTATAGTAAGAATAGTGTAAGGACTTTGTCATAATCAAAATTGTTACTTTTGGAGTATTTCTCAATATTTAGATTCTAGGCAAGTGCATGCATGTGTGTGTGTGTGTGTGTGTGTGTGTGTGTGTGCATGTGTGTGTGTGTGTGTGTGTGTGTGTGTGTGTGTGCATGTGTGTGTGTGTGTGTGTGTGTGTGTGTGAGAGAGAGAGAGAGAGAGAGAGAGAGAGAGAGAGAGATTTTAGAGTCTGTTTTTCTTCTAAATACAAGAATTTTTGTTCCTCCTTAAGTTATATTTAATGCTTTCTATTTGAATCAAGTCTTAGTTCTACAGCTGACCATAGCATGTTAGTTATTCAAAAAATTTTAATAGGTCTATGCCCCATGCAAAATTTTATTGTGACAGACCAGATATGAAATTATAAGGAATGCCAACATAATATTAGTAATATAATCTAGTAAAGTAGCAAACAGAAGAGAGCAAGAAGCCTGGAGCAAAAGTATCTGAAATGGTAAAATGTAAGAAGAGTGTCAAAGACATTTGCAATCATGCCTAATGAGTCAATACAGCCAGAGTAGCCCTTGGTGGAAGTGAGAACAAGCTCTCCACAGTGAAACTGGCTTCGGTAGAAGCAGAACTATTGAGAGTCTGACTGACAGTTGACCTCAACCTGATGAGTCCTGACTGTGTGAAAGCAGGAAACTTCATTGGAGCAATCTGCTTCTCTGTCCACTGAGATGTAGTCAGGCAAACAATCAACTAAACTAAACAAAATCACAACAAAACAAAAAAAAACTTGAATCTTTAAAAAGAACTTCATTGTTTACTAAATTAACCTACCAAAAAAGGAATTCACTTATAGTGTTGTTATTTTTATAAGTAGCTCCACACTCGTATTATGAAATCAATGTTTAAGAAAATAAAGGTTCAGCATTAGCATCAATAGGTAATGTTCATCAATGTTAACAGACCTATGAAATAGTAAATAGGAGGTTCACTGACTGCCCACATATGGCATGTTTTATAAGCAAGCACAAGAGTCAATTTGAAGACTTTAGATTCTAGTAAAGGATGGTCACTGTAAATACACTCCAGATAGATTTGGCTCATTAACTGAACACACGTCTACACCATCTTGGGAAGTGTCTGGAAATCATCATCACGTCAGGATGTTAGTCAGCCATTCTGTTATTGGTTATTCCTAGGAAAATAATGGGTCATTTCATGACCTAATAATCTGAGTTTGTTTGGCAGATTTTATACTTCAAGGCCTCTATGAACTGTTTTGTAAACTTAGAGATAGTTGCTTTGATCCAGGCATAGAATAAAACAAGAACACCTACTAAATAGCAGCTAAAGTGCCTTTCATCTTTCCTTCAAAGCCCAAAATAAAAATAATCACTGCAAAGTAATGCTTTTCTTGTCCCTTAGATTTTTAACTTTCTCGATTGCTTGGAAGTTTCTAACATCATTGACTCCCAAAATCAATAGTATTAGAATTTCTTCCACATTAGAGAGTCTAAATTAAAATGAAGTAAATATTTCAATAATATGTTTTTTGTTGCTTTTAAAATAATCCTCCTGTTGTCACAGTAACTATGTCTTAAATTTTGTATACATAAATTTATTAAAATATATGCTTGTGCTCTATATTTCAACAATTGAATATCTCCTCTAAGTATAGAATTCTCACCAGATGTGTATTAAATATCTGTGCATAGATGCATTATGCCTTGTGCCAAAAAGTAACACTACAAATCAACATCAAGGGAAAAGTCAGGTTGATGACACTGTTTTTCTCCAGATTCATCACTGTGATTCTTGGCCCAAAGGGAGCTCTCTAGAATGGATCCCTTTGGCTCCCAGGGGACTCTAGTGAAACTTCAGTTAAACATGCCAACCTTCATGGTGGACTCACTAAAGGCATATATAAGTTCTGCTGGGACACTCATTTGTTTTTCTTTTGCACTGTAAGGAAAAAAAAAGTCTGTTTCAAATCCTATTTGTCCCTTATCTCTGTTTGTTCAGTTGTTTTTAATATCACACACTGAAGGCATTTCAATAGCAGTTACTCCGTGAGTCATTTGTTTTCCTTCAGCAGGCTGTTGCCTACTGAATTGTAAAACAGCTCTGACTATTTGCATCCTGCAGATGGAGCGGCATATAAACACTCTCAGATATTTCTGGTAAGTATGAAAAAATATCTTATTTGTCCTTTCTGTGAATAAATAAGAGAGTGTCAAATTTTATAGACTAATAAATTTATATGCCGGCACTGACATTGAATCTCCCATGGCTTGCTATGTCATAGATCCTGAGAAACATTTTCCTTTTTATTTCAGATGAATTCTAAGTCAAATAGAAGCTCAATAAAAAAAAAAAAAAAACAGAATTTGATTTCATTGTTTATGTCTGCCCAATATTCTAATTCAGTTGCAATATGCTATGAGGAAATGCAATTTTCTTGCTTCCCCAGCTTGTTACTCAACAATCACTCACACACACATGCTCCTGTATGTCACAGAGATTTCTACTAATGAGTTAAATGCTCTTTAGTATTTACTTGGCAATAGTTGTGTCCTTAACTGATCTAATGTTAATTATGAAACCGTACTATTGAAGCTTTACAGACAACTGCTTATAAAAGAACATCTAAATATCTACCCTATAAATGAAAACTTTTGAAATATGTATATGTGCTGACTTATGGACCCATGCAGGTCAGACTCAGACATAGAACCCTACATGGAAAGTACTGGTTCATATCAGTCCACGAGAAAGAAAAATCTTTGTTCTTGTCCAATATAGGATTAATTTGTGTTTTATATCTAAATTGGGTTGCATATTTTATGCTGTTTAGTTTTTATATTCAGTCGAATAATGAACCTGTATAATAGCCATCATTGATAGCTTAATGCTGACTTTAGGGTTGCAAAATATAATATCATATCTTTCAATTTCTTCATGTATTTCTCTGTGCCCCCAAATCAATAAGTTATACACTTCATAAAGTAAATAAGAAGAAATAATTTGGATGTCAGTTTGTGTCTTAAGCACTGAAAGATTAACTTTGCTTTCTTTACTGCTATGTGCAAAAGGAAGTTTCTGGACTGATTACAGGTTGCTTTCTACTCTTCTTTCCTGATGTTAATTTTAATAAGAAATCCACAATATTTCCTTTTTCAATGTGACATAAATACAAATCTTATTTTATTTGTCAGTTTTTATTTGATTTCTGGAGACTAAATTTTGTTAAACAAGGGATGGTTGAAGGAAAGTAAAACCGACATATAGACATTTAAAATGAACTTTGTTAATGTTCCAAATGAATGTTTGTAAGCGTTCCAAAGACAAGTTCTTCTTAAGTTACTGCAAAACCCTCCTCATCTCTTCTCAGAAGTTATGTCATGAGAAAGGTTAAAATGAACTCTGTCCCTATGTCCTCGATTGTCTCAATCATCGCTATCAATAATCAAAAGTAACAGTATTTGTTACCCATACAGAGAAATAAAAGGATGTGTCTGTGGGCATGTGTCTCTCTAAAGTATGCTATAGCATGTACTGCATATGTGTCTTCCCAGTTTTAATTTTCTAATTTAGCAATCATCATTGTTGATTCTAAACTCTTAGATCTAGTTTATATGTGTAGGTAAAAATGTTCATGTCTCTGCATTATCCAGAAACACGGATAAAAACAACAGGTGTGACCAGAGGTGTTTGAGTAATCCTGCAGACTTAAATAATCTAAGTAAAATAACAGAACACAGCAGATCTCACAGTTGCGGGTTTTAGAATCCTGAATTTCCATACTGTTTCATTGAGTGAGACAGTTCTGATGTTAGCTTATAGCTTTAGATAGTGTTTATTTATTTTTATTTTTTGCCATTTTTTCCAGTTCTGTGTTAGGGATTTCATTCAGTAACTTACAAGTGCTAAGGAAGCTGTTATCGCTGAACCAAACTCATTGCCTAGGAAAGCTTAGTGGCCAATCATTATCTGCTAGATTACTACATCAGTTATAGCACACACATTAGCCCTAACATATGCACACAGGTATAAACACACTAGATATGCACATACACATATGTGCATATGTATATATGCATAAACACATATAGATGTATGCACATACACACATGATTATCAAAGGGTCACTAAATTCTAGGTGGCTGTGTTGCTGCACTTCGGAAACTGATTTCAAACCAGAGTTCCATTTGAAGGTCCATCTATCCATCCTTTGCTTATTGACATAGGTCCTCCGGAGCTTCATTCCTTTGTTGAGGAGAGGTCAATTTGGCAGTAAGAGATGATATTTCAGCCTGCCTTCCTCTATAGAGTTCCTCAAAAGTGAATGATAATTATATGCAGAAACAGAGAACAAACTACAGACATAAGCAATTATTTAAGTCTGCAGAGCTATGAATCTTAAGCTTCGTCTTTGATAAGGAGTTCACACTAAATTTAATGTTACAGAGGAGTTTCCAGCTGTTGGCTTGGTATGAAGGAGTGGAGCAGCTTTATGACTGATTACTGTCCTCAGGAGAAGAGAAGGGAAGTGGAGCGATGCTGTGTCTTTCCAAGGCAAGGAGTGCTGTGCATATTCTGTGGCACTGATTTGAGAAGGCTCATAACTTTAATGGCATCCTTTATCAGTTGTCACGACTCTAGGCTTTGAAACCCCTCAAACCTAGGGAGGGACAAAAAAAATGCGTGTCACCAGAGATCCAGAGATACCATAGCATAGGAAGATCATCCATTTTTGAAATTTTCACATTGACGCGAAGCCACTTGTGGCTTGTCACTCTAGGTAAATGACACATCGAGACTTCGTTTGCCAGCTGTACGTAAAGATTTTGGCTTTATGGTTTTATAAAAAAAAAAAGAAAGAAAGAAAAAAGATGTCATCTATTCCTTCAATCACTTGTAAGTCCCCTGTAATCCTTTTTTTCCTGTAAGCACAGTCGAGTATTCCCTTTTGTTTGCGGCCCCTGCATTATTTACTTTGATCTGCTGTGAGAAAGTCTGAACGTGTGTTGTCCTAAGTGCAAGCATCTCACCAACAAGATGTGAGGCCTTGTAGTTCACACTGAAGAAAGGGCTCTGTGTGCAGAAGCAGGTTTTGTTCCTGCCCTCTCCCTGGTGGGAGCCTTAATTGCATTTTTCTCTCTCTCACAGTGGCTGGCTAAGGAGTGCCTGCCTTCCCTGCTGATGCTGAAGTTCTCAAGCGCTATTACTCTGTGATGAAGAAAATTCCTTGGTCAAGATAGAAAAGGGTCAGATTTATTTTTTTAAAAAAGAATTGTTTAAGTTTACCAAGTACAATCAACAAAAAGAAACAATATAACCCCTCCTTTCCTCTATGAAATTTGTATAGATATTTTATTTACACAGTTTATAAGTTATTACATTCTATATTCTAGGAAGAGGCTCAGTGCACAGAGGTTAGATTTATTAATAATTAGAAAACAAAAAGTACTATGCTTTGTGTTTTTCCTTAAACATTTTTACGTAATTAAATATGTATCCAAAAGGGTATTGCTAATTACTGGCATGAATGCCATTTTTTTCGGGTATGTTAGGGATTGAGTTTTATTAACCTTACTTCTTGTTGTGATTACTTTGTGCATAGTCAACATGTTTGAATCATCAGAGTCGAAATCACTCTTTTAATTTGCTTTTACTTGGACAAAGTATTTTCAACCTCAGTAGCATTGAAGCTGCCACTCCCAAGTCCATTTTGAATTTCTGTATGTTTCATAAGAGGCAAGAATAGCATCTGCCCAACATTTGCAGTTTCAAAGTGTCCTAAATATGGAAGCTGTATTCATCTACATTCACAACAGTGTTCACTTATTGTTTGAGGTTTAAATATTTCATAAACATATGTATAAGCTAATCATGCTTTAAAAAAAACATGTCTTGTTTTTCCAGCTAAAATAGATTACCCAAGCATATATTTTATTTGGCAAGACCGCATTTCATTCTTGTGCCTTGCTTATAAGTCACAGATCCTTTCTGGACCTTACAGCTTTCCCCATAATGGCAAGTTTCTTCACTATCCCTTTCCCTCACCATTTCTGATATTCAAACTCCTCAAGCTTGAAGATGCAGCTCATAATTGTCTGTCTTTCCTGGTACAATACAAATGTTGAACTATTTGGTATTTGTCTTCTATTTGTTAAGAAAAGGACTATTCCTGTTCAGGAATCACTGTGAGATTTTGGCAAAGGGAGTTGAGGGGGCACTACAAAAACATATGGGTGGAAGTAGCAAGGGATTGGTTGGTCAAGAAGGAAACAAGAGGGAAAATAGATGTTAGAAATCAAAATGTGTTACAATCAAAAGACATCATGTTGACATCATGTTTCTAGGAGTTGGGATTAAGCATCTTGACTAACCATATCTCCTACTAGCAATGACTGGGCTTAAAGGCCTTGTACCAGGAGCTGAACACACCCAGCACCATCTTTTCAGCTATCATAAAAAGCAATGATGAAGCACATGACTTGAAAACATCTCTTGGATGCAAGAGTGCACGAGGTTTATGAATACATTAACATCATCAAACAGATAATACTTTCGTTAAAGAACAGCAGTGGAGCATCAGGAGAGAGCTCAGCCAGTTAAGGTATTTGGTGCCAAGCTTGAACACCTAACTTTGATCTCTCAGTCCTTCTCAGTGGGAGGAGAGAAAGCAGCTCTCCTGAATTGTTCTCTGACATCTGTGTGTATGTGCGCACATGTACAGTGAATAAATAGAATGATATAAAGAATATCGCTCTGAAGCCTATGGTTTGCTTTATTCTTTTCAAACAGCTTACCAGTGTGAAGAAAATCTTCCTAGAAACTGATTTTATAGCCGGCATGGTGGCACACGCCTTTAATCCCAGCACTTGGGAGGCAGAGGCAGGCGGATTTCTGAGTTCAAGGCCAGCCTGGTCTACAAAGTGAGTTCCAGGACAGCCAGGGCTATACAGAGAAACCCTGTCTCGATAAACAAAAAACAAACAAACAAACAAACAAACAAAAGAATTGAAACTGATTTTATATTAGTGCATGTTTTAAAACATGGGTTTATTTTTGTTTGTTATAAACAGGGTGATTACATTTTCTAATAATGGGATTTGCCTTTTCTTCACTAAATGGTTAACTAACCAACAAGAAGGACAGGCTTATATGACTGTTTTGCTATCTAGTTAGTAAAAAATAGAATAAAATCCGATCCTATGAAAAAACATGTCAAGATTTCAAATAACTTTTAGCAATATATATTGCTATTATATATATTATACATAGAGTAAATTTTATATTATTATTATTAAATATATTATATAAATTGTATATTATACATAGAGTAAATTTTAGGATAGGAACTTAGTGTTCAGAATTTTTGTAATTTACAATTATTTAAATTGAAAAGTGGAAGCAAATTGTAGTATTGTGTTCCTAGATCATCAGCTGCTTTTTTTTAATTTTACCTAAATTCTATTCTGTGTTCTTCTAAACTTAGATTTGTCTCGTGTTGCTAAAGATTCTGACTCTATGTATTTATTTCATCATGAGAAAATCATGCCATTAGATCAGTGCATTGCCAAGGATATCTAAATAAGTTGACGACTGACTTTTCTACTTATTGGTGTGTTTTATCCTGATAAAATTTCTTTATGATGAAGGCTGTGGGACCTGATTTTTTTTTAAATAGGTCAAGAAATAGATCAGAAACTCTTCAGGGGATTTATCTCTGTTTTGAGCACTTCATAATGACAAAACTTTCCTTGCCTAATGAGCATGTCAAGATGAATTCAAATGTATAAAGCAAGGGGTAGAAGAGGGCATTGGGCTTCTAAGAGAACTGATCTAATTGCAATGATTGAACTCAAATGATTGGAAATAGTTTGAGAGCTACAAAGTGATAAGTAGGTCCCACTTTGTTAACCCAGACACACTGCTTTCACTGGAGTGGATAAACGACATATGGAGATAAAGAAAGATAGGCTATTTTTCCTGTATTAGTTCTGAACTAAAATAGTAATACTGACTATAGCATTTCTTTTCTCACTTGAGCATCATATTCATTCAATCGGTTTTCTACCACCTTGTTTCAGCATTCTATGAAATCGTTTGCTAAAAGTGTTTACTGACCACCTGTATAGAGCAGCCTTTCTCTTACACATGTGAAAAAGTTGTTGAAGTGATCAAGTTTCTTAAGCATAAAAGATTGGAGCTAGTACATATGGACTTTTAGTAGATTGTTGACATTACCAATCTAAACACTGTGACGTTTATCACGTTTGAAGTAAAAAGTCAAATTCACTATGTTACTATGTCATCTCTATTTCCCATAAAGGAAGTAGCCTATAAGTAACATTGTGAAACTGTCCTATCCAATCACTGAAGACTTAAGTAGAGCATAGGAAAAATTTATATTCCAGTTACTTCTCTTTGTATTCCTTTCTAAGTTACTGTAGGTGTCTATTCTCTAGTGCCCTTTCAGAAGGCCATGATGCTGGAACATGACAGCATTCTTCTTTTATCTCTCTCTCTTGTGCCATATTGTAGAGTCTCTGAACCATAAGCACCGAGAACTATTTACTGAATCAATCAAGTCATTCTAGAGTTTAAATTCTCATACTTTGCACTTTGAGGATACCTGTATGTACTTTGATAGGAAAGCATAAGTATAGGTTTTAATATTGTTCATTTCTGTACAAAACTCAGTTTCATGTTATCTGTGGGTTTATTTAACATAAATTATTTTAAATTAATTTTTGATAGCTTACCAAGTAATGGGTTTCATTCTGACATTTCTATACATGCATGTCATTATAAATTTTGTATAACTTTTCTAAGAGTTATGTATTTTCTGAATGAGAAGAAGGCTAATAGTGATTATCTAATTTGAAGGGTCATTTTTAATTCTATATAATAGACCCAAACTTTCTTCTGTGCCTTAATATTTTTGGCAAGATTCTTATAATTTCTTAGCAAATGTGTGAATGAGTATGCTTTGGTGGGCACACATGTGTTTGCAACCATTGTTTGGGTCCTAAGGAACAGTGTGTGTGTGTGTGTGTGTGTGTGTGTGTGTGTGTGTGTGTGTGTTAGTCAATGCTAGTCTCTTATTATTCATTCTTCCTACCATGATGCCATGAGAGATGTTGGCAACAAGTTTGTTTTCTTTGGTCACAGTTTGTTTTGCTTCTGAGAGATGTTGTCTTTCTAAGAAGAAATTAAGTACAAATACTTTTGACTTCCTTTAACCAATATCACATTTTCAAACCTTGCAGTAGTAACTTATAATGTTATATATTGCCTAAAATTCAAGAATAATGCAAGTGTTATAGATAAATATCTTAGCCTCTGATTTCACTTTCCTAAACTGAAGTTAAGAAGTTGAATTCAGTTAGTACACATTGGTTTAGTGACTACCATAGAATGTTCAGTGAAAAAAAAAAAAACAAGTTTATAAATGTCATTACAGTCCTGCATTGATGGTTTATGTAGATTTCCAAAGATGGTCACTTTAATACTTGATAATATTTAATAGATAAATTTTACTATTACTGAAATAAATTAGAGATTGGGATTGCTAATAAGATCAGAAAGTGGATATTCATTTTCAATAAAATGATGCTTAAAATGTATTTTTGAAGAATGGGATATAAAATGTGAAAGGAAATGCTCAATTTGTCTGAAATTTATGAATCTAACAAATGGAATTATGCAGGTAAATGATATCTGTTGAGAAATTGTCACTGGGTTAAACAGTGTAGTGACAGTAAAACTTTCCTTAGATATTGTAAACTGATCCATTTGATATTTTAAAGCATGTATGTGAAGCACCATAAACCTCTTATGTAGTCTGTCAAAAAAAAAAAAACAGAAATAAATTCAAATGCTCCGATAAACTGAAGTAGCTAACTAATATGTTATAGAAACTCTTTTTTTTTCAGACCAGATAGATTTTCTTTAACCATATGAAAAAGATATTGTAAAGAAAATTAATGATCCTTAGACTTTATAAGAGAGCTTAAGGTCTGATCCTGCATTGTGTCACTGTGATTGTCTCGGGTCATGGAGTGTCTACCTTCTTTCTGTGAGATAGTCACAGTGTTCTCTTCAGAACTAAACTTTGCCATATATGATTCCAAGAAATGGTAGGCATAATAGAAATTTGGAAATATAGCATTTGTCTATGGAATATACTTTATAGGTCACTTCTTTCTGAATTCCAGTTGTTTTTTTTCATCTAAGCAATGGGCATACCATGAAATTGAAAATTCTAGTAAATTGACTATTCTCCTTAATATTTTATTTACTCCTCTTCAAAAAATGGTCTTAGATAACAAACAACAACAAAAGTAAACAAAAACAAAACAAAATAAAATGCACAAAAAGTGGTTTCACTAAAAGAATGGATTTTTTTTCCTTTTAGAAGAAAGGGAGAAAGACCAAGAATAGTATTTTTTTTTAAATATTTTCCATCATTAACTTTGGACAGGTTTCACATGATGCTTGATTGTATCAACTTCTAGCAAAACTTACACTATATACCATAATCTCTTTTGTATAGCTATTGTTCATAATATCCTCTATATTTGTCTAGGTATATTTTTATTAGGGTTAAAATATTGTATTTTCTCTAATGTATATCAAATGTCTTAGAATCACCTGAAATGTAACTGATGTGTCAATATAAAAATGTCTCAGATACTACAGATTTTGAAGGTTAGCATGCAACACCGTTAATATAAAATATTTTAACACAGAGAAGGAATTGCCATGTAGCCATGATGAAACTCTAGACTTGCCAAACTCATTCTCACTTTAGGGTTTTTGATTATCATCTGCAAGTCCCCACCCATTTTCTTCATCCTCTGGTTCCTATTCATGTCACAGTGGAGCTGTTGCAATTTTCTTTCTTCTCTCTGACCCCTCTCTCCAGGCCAGGTTTAGAATTAAGTATGGAGTGTTTCATGATTTACAGAACATTTCAATAAATACCATGCCATTTGATCCACTCTCTCCTCATCCCCTCACTTTCTCACTCAGAGAATGTTTGTGTCGCACCACTCTATACCAGGAACTGATGCAGAAGTGCAGGTTGTTCATAGTACAAGAAGTGTTTGTTCTCTGGTCGCCCATGGTTGAGTAGAGAGATCAGGTTGGCTAATTCTTGTGGTCTGTTGAAAACTTGAGATTAGCACAGGGGATCTATAGAGAAGATGAGCAGGGTGAGAATAAAAAAACAAAAGCAAAAAGGGATGGGAAAGAGCACGGAAGGGTAAATGCTTTGCTGGAGTTTGAAGATAGGTAGGGGTGGGAAGATGTGGTAAGAGGTGCAGAGAGGGAAAGAGCTTCAATGATTGCAGAAAAAAGAAAACATTTTCTTTTCTTTTATCAGTTTATATGCCAAATTATTAGATGGTATGCATAGCAGTGAGCAAGAATCAGCTCATTATAAGGTTGTTTTGTACATTGTGTGTGTGTGTGTCTGTCTGTCTGTCTGTGGGGTTTGCCTGCATGTGGGGTATGAGTATGCTCGTGCTAGGGCAGATCTACAGGGGTCAAAGAAAGATGTACAGGTATTGCTTCTCTACTTCCAGTATGTGCATCCGGGTTCCTGTCAGGAGCTCTGGAGCCACCTACCAAACGCACCTCATCTTTTCATGTAGCCCCCCAGTAGATTTTTTTCAATAGACAGTAAGTTCTAGTATCAGATAAGTTAATCTTCCTTATTCAAAGTGATATTTGCTTGTTATTTCCTAAAAAGAGCAGTATCTATATCTTTTACAAGTTAACAATAAAATGGAACTTGTGTGTGTGTGACTTTGTCCTGAATTTTAGAGATAAAACAAAAAAATGAGGGCCAATGGAGGCACTAAACGATATTGCTGGAATATTGAGGCAGAGAATCACACACAGCCGAAGGTAACTAAAGTACTTCAGATGCCTTGTCAGGGTGTAAGAGGCAGCTGAAGCTTCGAGACAGGTTTCAGTGAGGTGTGAGAGTGGAAGAACCTGCTGTATAGGTGAGAGTACATGCAAAGCATTTGTCCAGAAGGAAAAAAAAAAGGAATAAAAAGGGTTGGGGAGAGGACTTAACTAATGTTACTGACAAGTGGCAAGGTAAAAGCAACAGGATTTATTTGACAGGTAAAAGAGACTCTAGGTCTCAATGTGGAATAGCAGCATTTGGATACATTCTACTCAGAAATGAGATGATATGTGAGAAGATGTTCTCAAAGACATAAAAGGTAGCTCAAGAAAGCAACTCTATATATTTCATCAATGATGAAATGCAGGCAAAATATGAAAATATTAAATGAAGCCCAAATATGAGAGCTCATAGGAGTTTCAAAATCAGTTATTTGTTGATTTATTCCTCATCATAGTGTCACCCAAACTCTAAACACAGATCTAATATTTAAAAATCAAAATCATTATCAAAAATATGTTAATGAAACAATTGCCTTTAGATCCCTAAATTTCGAATATCACACTTTTTACATTTTCTTAGAATATGCCTTATATTCAGGAAACATGTTACATCCTGGGTTATATTAAAATTATTGTAATTAGATGTTTGTGGTGATGAATCTCACTTCCCTAATCTGACCTTTTAAAAGACCTGAAAATCCAACGTTTATCTTGAACTTACAAATAACAGTAAAAAGTGACCTCACATTGTTGCTGTTGGTCCTGATTGTGAAATATGTTACTGGAGATGACTTCCCTTATAGATTCTGCCCAATAAGATATTTCTGCTAAAATTTGGAGTGTAATAGTGACTGAGAAATTCCCAGGAAGGAAGGAAATATTTGGTCAAATTACTGCTTAATTATTCTGATCCTGAAGTGACTGGCTTTGTTTTGCCTCCCTTACTGAGTAACTTTTGGGGCAATCAAACTGAAAAGTCAGGAAATTAACTTTTATGGAAATTGAGTCATGCGTTACACACATTTCTGATGTTGATACTGCTGATTTAGGAACCAGTACCACCGAACCTAGCTGTGCTACCAAGGATAAAGACTCTACAGAACTCATTTTATTTCCTTCAGTGTCCTGAGACAAGCTCTACCAATGTGATGCCTCTGCTTTAATTAAATTTATCTTCAATAACAACAACAACAAAAATTTAAGTTGACTTTGTTCCATGTACAACCTGTTATAGTTTTTTTTTTCTCCCTGTCCTTTGTCAATGTCCTTCAGATAACCTTAAAATTCAGACTGAAGTCTGTGAAACTGTTCAACTCAGACTTCTCATTTTCAACTAAGAGGATATTACAAATAAATAGACATGTCTGGTGGTAGGATATGCATCTTTTTAGACTGCACATTTTGTATGCACCTATATATATATATATTTCATTCTGTTCCTCTGTTCATGCATGCACAGGTATATACGGGTCGTTCATGTGCATTTAGAATTCAGATGTCAACCTCACTGTTCTTTGTAAGATATATATATATATATATATATATATATATATATATATATATATGTATGTATATATGTTTGTGGAGATAGAACTTTGAAGACAATGAAAGACCATAGTAGGAAACGAAGCTTACCAATTTCTTTGCTTTTAAAATTCCTCTCCAGGCTCACATTCACCTATGTCCTCATCACACTGACTGTTGTCAGTTATCATTATGCTTTCTTCCAAGAATCTGTTAAATGTAGCATGTTTACAGTATGCTCAAATCTCTGTTCAGCTAACAGTGATAGTGCAGGCCCCTCGTTGCCCCAGCCCTGTATAATTCTGGAAATGCTTGGAGGTGAATCATTCTTTCTAACTGATACATCGTCACTTTCATTCTGTTCCTCTGTTCATGCATGCACAGGTATATACGGGTCGTTCATGTGCATTTAGAGTTCAGATGTCAACCTCACTGTTCTTTGTAAGATATCATTCACCTTGTTTTAAAGATAGGGTGCCTGACTGCTCTGGAGTTTGCCAAAGAGATGAAGCTAGCTGGCCAGCAGGCCCCTGGGATCTGCCTCCCTACCTCTCATAGCACAAGTGTAGGCTGTGCTGCTAGGCTGTCTTTCACATGGCTTCGTGGAATCAAATGTAGAACATTGTTCTTGCACAGGAAGACTTTACCACCTGTTCTATGTCCTATCCCCACTATGTCAGTTTCACAGAGTGTTGCACTGAGCCAATTTTGTCCCTGATTGACTTATGATCTACTAAAGAAAAGTGGGACTTTTAAAGCAATTTCTTTCAAGACCCTTATAGGATGTATGCCTAGAAAGACTGTCGCTACCCAGTACAAAAAGTAGTAGCATAGCTTAGAAGTTATATTAATCTACAAATAAGTTAAAACTTTCTTAACTTTTTTTTTGAGACAGGGTTTCTCTGTGTAGCCCTGGCTGTTCTAGAACTCACTCTGTAGACCAGGCTGGCCTCGAACTCAGAAGTCCACCTGCCTCTGCCTCCCAAGTGCTGGGATTAAAGGCGTGCGCCACCACTGCCCGGCCCTTTCTTAACTTCTTAAATTGAGTTTTTACACCTCTCAGTTTGGACAACTATGCTGTTCTAGACACTTTTTAATCAGCAGAGCAAGCTATACCATATAAAGCTTCTTACATATAATAGGTACTTGAGAGATATTTATTTCTTTGACCTGTACATTCAGTGTTATAGGAGGATGGTAGAACATCATTGTTTCTGCTCACACACCTACAGAGTTTTACCTAAGTCTCCATAACAAGGGAGTCATAGCCATACAAAGAGCATTTGACATTACATTGTGTTCCTTACTATGCCGATGATAGTAACCATTCATTCTTTGAAATAGATATAGGACTGTATTTATGTGCGATGTAGAATATGGGAGTGATATGGACTGTAGAGATACCACTGAGGCAAGCAATTGCTTGATTTCACACCTGCTTTCAGAATGGTATGCTGGTGCTCCATCCGATGTATAGATGGTATAATGGAGCCTCCATGCACTGCCCTGAAGCTGAGGGCATCACCGATAAGTCTGAACTCCAGAAAATGCGATTCTACTCCAGGAGTGGAGGAGGGTAAACCCAGGAGGGTCACATCATTGACTATCATTTTGGAAATCAGTTTATTGAAAACATTTGTTTGACATTAGAGCACAACACTAGTTTGTTTTAGTCACCATTGTTCTTTTGGGTGGCTTTAGGGGAGCACACAGTAAAACAAAATAGACTTTTGTACTATTTATAGGAAATAAATTTACAGCCTGAAAGATAAATGAGCACAGTTTGTGAACAAACTCCTAACAACAACCTTTATGAAGATTATTTGTATGCCGTTACCATTGGTTTCTTCCAAAGATATATTCTCAATGATAATAAAGTAATAAAAGGTTGTTTTCACAGCTGTTTGTCTTTGATTACATATTTCTTTGAAGTACTGTAATAAGACAGACTTTGAACCTGGAAAGAGATCAAATAATGAATTGTTCTGCTTTGTGAAGCTTAGGAAAGGATTTTATTGTCGAAACATATAGAGCAACATATTTTTTCTTCTTACAGTTAAATAATGGTTGAAAGTTCTGTGAGATCATTACAGATGGACTGGATTAGAGGGCTTGAGGCCAAGTGTGAGAGATCAGTGCCAAAAAGAAAAAAAAAAAAAAGAAAAGAGAAAGATAAAAAAAAAGAAAGAAAGAAGGAAAGAAAGAAAGAAGTGCTTCAGTTTAAAATGTCAGGTTTTATACTTATCAAATATCTCATTTTTGGTTATCTTTAAGTTGCTGTTGAATATTATGGAGATGTTAGTATATAGAGACATGCATTTTCTCAATTATAATACTCTTGTCTGAAAGAATTCACAATTTAAGTTCCTGTATCCCAAGAGACTTGTTTTAAACATATCATCATTCTCAGGTTTAGGTAGATTAGATTAAAGAGTTTCTCTCCATCGAAGCAGATGTGAACAGTTTCTTAAAATGTAACAAATAGCACATGGTCTTTGGTTTCCCTAAAATAACAATTTAGAAAACACAACAAGGTTAGACTGAAGCATTCTTAGTAAGTTTTCAAGATGTTCTACCTGCTAATACATTAGTTAACCCTTATCATTTCCATTCACACTTTCTCTGAGAATTATTTATTACCCGGTGATCTGCAGAACCCAATAGATATTCTAAAAATAATAAAATTGGACATAAAGCCTGCAGTACTTCAGTTCAGCTCAGTCTAAGGTACTTATCCTTTCGGCATGATCATGTGCATCAAATGATAACCAGGCAGTTATTTCAATATAATGTTTTAATTTAAAGTTACACTGAAACAATAGACTAATTTCGTAAATATGTAGCGGTTCACAGTCATATGATTTAGAGAGAATGAGTTGTGTTTCTGTGCTTCAGATCTTGTTTCCTGAGCCTATTACTTTTCAAACTAGTTTTAATTGTATTTAGAAGAAAATGGTTTTTTCCCCTTTATTTAAGATATAAACCTTTCAAATGATAATTTTCATGGAGATGCTAGACAAAGGAATGTTGTAACTTTAGAGATTTTTATGATGAAGGTGTGTTTAAGAGATGTCACTTTGATATTTTTACATTATGTCCTACATTTGTCAGCTAAAACCAGGATATTGCCTCAATGAGAAAAAGCATGTTCTGCACTTGTCAAAAGGCAGTAAGTAATGATTAAAATAGCAGTGTGAAACGCTAGGAGATTAAAGTGATGCTAATGATAAGTGAGGGAAGAAAAGGGCAAGCTATATTTTAATCCCTGAGAGAATGGTTAATGACTTCTATTGCCTGAGATTAAACTAAACCTGTCTCATCAGCTTTTTCTGCCTGGTGAAAAAAAAAAAAAAAGCTCTCTGCACTTTAATTTATTAAAGTCTTTTAAGGAAGCACATTGGTCTACAGAGGTTAAACTTTTAAAAATTGTGCAAAACACACACAAATGCTTCAGCAGAAGTGTGATTTTTGTTGCTGATAGGCCTGCTCACACTCTTACAGAGAATCCATTGTCAACATCTTAGCATGCTTAATTACAAAATATTAATTACTTAAGTCAAAAGATTTCTTTTTTAGTTTATTAAGGAAAACATACCCAAATTACTACAAGGACTAGTTGGTGGTATACTGGGAAGGATATTAATCTACTGAAGGTATTATTAAATCATAATACTCATTTTTAGAATAACACATAAATTCAAAGATATGATATTATTTAGGAAAATCCCTTCAATGTGATAATTCTACTCTTTAAGCAGTTCTGCCTCTTATAAACTTTACATATGTTATTGCTATTTTCAATGTTCAGTGACTGATTTTCTTGGGCTTCCAATTCAAGTCTTGTAAATATTCTTCTGCACCCATCCTTAACTGTGAAGATAATTGTGGAACTAAAATTTAATTTCTTACTTTGGTTACCCTTCTCTATAGGAAGCAACTGTGTGTGTGTGTGTGTGTGTGGTGTGTGGTGTGTGGTGTGTGTGTGTGTGTGTGTGTGTGTGTGTGTGTTATAGTGCTAGAAAAGCAGACAATCATGATTTTATTCAAATCCTTACTTTGCTCATGAGAACCATGTTCAAAATATTTCACAGTTTCCAACAGTTTTCTTAAAGTAATTATTATCTATCGTAAACATAATAGCTTTCATATACATAGGCCCAAGATACATACTGATTTACTTTATCAAATGACAGTTTTTTTACTTCTGTGTCTGGGTTGTGATACTTTAGAGTACCCTGTAAAGTACTACAAGCTCTCCTCTGCTTTAAGAGTTACTGATAATTTTTTTAAAATATAAATACAAGAATGCTTAAATTGGTAAATGTATTTGCATTTAAATGCCCAACTGACTATTATAAGTCTGGCTTGTATTTCAACTTATAAGAAACATATTGTTCAGAATAAGTATTTTTGCTTCTTTTGATAATGTTCTTTGTAATCCTTGATGTTCATCCTTCTCATTCTTATGGTTTATTTCTTTATATGACTAAACAAAGAACTAAGATAAAGATTATTTCTAAAATCTCACTATCCAAAATATTTTAAGCTTTATATTCTACCTTCCTTTTTAGTTGAGCAAGTTTAAACTCAGTCCATTCTTTGATGTTAATGAAACAGCAATTTTTCTGAAGGCCATGTAGCCCTAATGAGCAGCTTCTTATAAAAGAACATTTAATCAAGGTTTATTTTTAACTTGTTTAAACAGATCTAATAGTTTGTGCTGATTTCATTTCAGTATAATAATTGCTAGCAATCCTATTAGTAAGTCCTAGTACAGGGAAGTTAACATAAATTCCATTCTAATGAGAATAGGGTTATAGCAAAAATAATGCTCTCATACAAAAAAAATCCATATGATAATGGTACTCGCTATTCTGTAAATGGCTGCATCCTGAGTCACTAGTACATGAGATTTGGTAGTCCTATTTAACATGAACTTATATCATCTCTGAGATAAAAGTTAATGATAATATTGATTGGGGAACATTTTAAAAGATAAATCACATTTATCACTTAACCACATTTTGATATAGTTTTCTCATAATAATGCCCCTTACATAATTGAGCTGAATTTTGTACCTAGATACATAGAGAAGTCACTGAGATCTTGCTATATAGCTGAGTGATAAAATACATGCTTTTGAAGCTCAAGTTTCCTGGGTCCCATCTCCAGCATCATTTCTCATAACATTGCTTCATCTTTGAACACCTCTTTCCTTTACTGCAGCCTTGACAGGATACAAAACTCCACCATGTTAGGACACACACACACACACACACACACACACACACACACACGAGAACACTTTTTCAAAGAAATGGTAGAGCCTTCAGCTGGCAAATGGTAGAAATTTCATTAGTTTACTGTTAGAATGGGCTTCAAAGAGCATTGTGGTTTGTTAAGCTGTTCACCAACCTGAAGATGGGAAGTTCATTCTGACAAGGGAGTAAGAAAGGAAAGGCTCAGAGCAAGAAGTTCTCCTACTGAAAACATAAAGTGGCCAGGATTTCAGGCCCAGCACTGCAAATGCATTTCCCTAGGTTCAGGTTACAATCTTTTAAACTTTTTATTTCTTAATATGACACAGTGACATTTAAAATATGGAGAAATGGAAGATAAATAATACGGATCGAATGACATTGATTTAAAAATTTAAAGCTGTACTAAAAGTATTCTAACACACTGAAGGACATTTGTAAGTTATACATTGTTTATAGATTTCTGATTAGAACTCCAAAGCTTGCCATTTCCTATAGAGGAAAAAGAATACTGTCTGCAGAAAAGAATGGATAGTAAAAATTTAGGCTCCTAATTTTCTTTCTTATAAGTCATTTGCTTTTTTGTTAAAGGCTTTTATGCATAGGCCTCTTATAAGTTCCAATCAGTATCTTATATATTTGTTCTGGAATACTTTCAAAGAGTCATTTCTTCGGTAAAAATGTTAAAATTGTAATAGCCTGTAATAACTGTTCATTTTATGCCTAAAATACAAAGAATAAGTTTTCACAAGAGCATTCAAACCAAGTTATTTTGATAATTCAAACGTATCTTTTATTGCATTTATTAATAAAACCAAAAACTGTATGCCAATATCTCCTGCTTTTCAGAAAAAAAAATAATGACTCTCACCAAATGTACACTATTATCCATTGAAGAGCCTGGCAGTAATCAACACTGTACTTCTTTGGTCTAATTTTAGAAGTACTGAGTGTCACACTTGATGGAGCCTGAAAGCAAGGATCTTTAAATATGTTCCACAGGTGTTTTGATTCCACAAAGCTTTAAGAACCACTGTTTTCTGCAGCACAACTGTGTGTGCTAAGTGGCAAAGAATCTACCAATTGTGTCTACTGAAATGAAGTTTCAGTTAAATATTTTGTTTAGAGTGTATCAGCTGTAGAAGGCCTTGTGAAGACATTTGGGGCTTTAGGGATGATGTTAAATGCACATGTCAAAGTTGCTGCCCCCTTTCATGGACACCGGATTTCTTGTCTGTCTTAACCTGAAACAAACCCACAGGGTTTTACTGATTGCTTTTCACATTTCCTTGTGAATGCTAAGTTGAAATGCATTAATCCAACCAAAACAACTGAAGCGCGTCTTCATAGAAACAAATTAACTCGTGTTCCTAGGTCAAGATAAAGTATCCCACTGCAGATGGGTATGCAAAAGCTTACAGTAGCAAGACTAAATGGTTTCCCTCACACTCAGAAAAGTTGCAATAAAAAGGGGAGGCTTCAAATAACACATCAGTCCTTTCTTCCAAGTTCCATAAATTGAATGTTAAAAACCCTCTCTATTAATAGAGTCCACACTTTCCCGAGTTGTTTGAAGGATTTAAAAGAAATTTGGCCCACACTAGAAGTAATATCATACAAACCAAAGAATGATCAGGAAAGGATTATGGATTACAGTCTATTCTATATTTTGTTCTAGCTGCTTTATTTTCTTCTGAGAGAGAACCTGTCCATTTTCAATTAGAAAAGAAAAAAATGACACCTGTATAGTTGGCTTACTGAATGCAGGGAGCACAGAAATTTTATAAGAAAATAAACTTTATAAGCATCTTACTCTCCTGAAGGAAAAAACAATGTAGTTTATAGTTTTCCAATCACATTTATCGACTATTTTCTTTTCATCTTAGAAAATCTATATGTTGCAATAATGAATGGCTTATTCATGATATTGAAGTATATCACAACTTTTTCTACTTACATGGGGGCTCTCCTTGGCTGGACATTAAGGGACTAGCCTTCCTCTCCTTTCTCCTCTAAAGTTCCCATCCCCTCAATTCCTCTCCTCTTTCAATGCAGGGCCTGTTCAACATACGCAAACGATCTGATCACTTACTAAACGACATTCCAACTCCTGGACCTTTTTATTTACATTTGTACTCTTTCAGACAGAAAGGAAGAAAACTAAATGGGTTATAAGTTATCATTGTATAGATGATGGCAAGTATTATTTCAAGAAGAGCAACAATGAATAATATGTAGCTCCTGGTTAAAAATATTTAAATGGGTTAAGCATCAATGATGAAATCATCAGGGTTTTAGAGGCAATCATGATGCTTACATTTTTGGAATTACTGTACTGAGAAAATAACATTCTGAAATGCTGATTATGATAGACATACTAAGACTAATAGCAGTAATAACAGGAGTATCCAGAATTAAATATATAAAAGTTTAAGTTGTTAAAAATGCTAAATTTTGCCTGTGGGGCTAAATCATATTTATTGCAAAGTGCTGTTTAAATCCTTCTTATGTTATCTTTTAAAAAGCCATATTCTTTCTATCCCACTGAAAGTTATACAGAAGAAAAAGTGTTAAAGGGCTAGGAAAATATTATTTCATCATTCTTGTTCCATTAGAATTCACTTGGGTGGCTGAGAAAATGGTTTATGGATTAGAGAGAGAACAAGCTAAAACATTTCATACCTTCATCTCTGATAAATTCCCCAAACTCATTCTTTGCATCTGAGCCATAAATAACAACCATGCTTTTTGCTAAAAAGAGCTTTTTCCTCCACCAGGTCTTTTGTCTTAGAGATGAATGCTATAATAAATTTGAAGTCTTAGGGGGGGCATTGTTTGAACTATAACATTATGGTTTACAACTGTTGCTTCTATTATGAGGAGGATAAAAAGCGACTCAGAAGCTTGATCTCTGTCACAGAAAGGGATTAATATTTCAGTCTTCAATGTGGGTCAAGTGTATGATTCTCCCCAAAGCAATTCACTATGATTAATTTTTATTATGTGAGCATTCAGATTCTCCTTATATTCTTATGTATTTCATTCCCCTACTGACTCACTCCTCACAATACCAGAACTTAGATTCTTCACATAATAGTGAAAATGTAGATATTTGAATTCTTAAAATTTTAATGAAATATTATAAAAATGTTTTTCTGAAAGAAATTTCTCAATAATTATGTGGATAACACACCACATTAGGTGAGTAAATCACTTCTAATAGTAGCAGTTTCCCAATAAGTAGTATTAAATATTATACTTTAATTGCTAAGTAATGTGATATTTTAATTTACCAATGATAAACTAATTAACCATTGAGAAATAGAGTCTCTCACTGCGTGAAAATGGGAGTTGTTTACAAGTATAGTTTTATCTGAAGACAGGAGATAACAACACCTGCTCTGCCTCCCTCCTTCCCGAGCCCTGAAACTTTGTATGTACTAACAGTTTTCACATATCACTTAGCACTTCTCTGTAGTCTAAGAAACATTAGAAACTTCAAATGTAAAATTTGAGTAAATGGCCTACCTAATAATTTCTGCAAAATACTTGTCAGCATAATCAACAAGTTTTACTCATTATGTGCTCTTTTACATATTGTTCTTGGGATGCTAGACGCACGTTAGTTACTAAGTTAAGAAAACCATGCTTACCACGTGCAAGGGACTCACACACCCAGGACAGACAATTATAGAGAATTATAATAATCTTTGGAGGTAGGGAAAAATGGAAGGCACATGTCATTTACTGCTACTATATAAAATCTAATTTTGTTGTACAGTTTCCCAAATTTAGCAACAGCTTAGAAAGAAGTGAACTTGAAAAAAATACCACTGCCTAAGTCCTGCCACAGATGAACTAAGCAGCAAGTTAAAGTGGTAAATGATGTTGGCTTGTTTGGACTTTTAAAATTTCCTCAAGTGATTAAAGATTGTAATGTTCTTCTAGGTTGCCATGAGTCAACCTAGAATAGTGGTTAGAGCCTAAGAGGCTAGATGGGAGAAAATAAAAAATATGTGTTGGGGAATCTGGGAGGGACCAAAAGCTTTTACATTTATGAAGACTCTGTGTTGGAATCTGAATTTGACGTGAGAATCTTGTAGAACTTGGTTGTAGAAACTGCAAGTCTATAAGCCACATCCTTTGATAGCTAAGAGATATAGATATAAAGCATGTCTAAAACACCTGACAGCAATAATGACAATCACCATTGCTGCTTATACATGACTGGAGACAGGGTCTGGGAAGCCAGCTTAATATAGAAGAGCACTTGCAGTGTCAGTCTGAAGACCTCAGCTTGAGCTCACAGCACCCACATAGAAGTCAGGCATGGATGCCTCTATATGCCTATTAAACACCATTTGTGAGGGACAGAGACAGGTGGCTTCTACAAGTTCCAAGGTATCCAGTCTAGCTAAAATGATGAACATCATGTTCAGTGAGAGACCTTGTATCAGGAGAATACAATGCAGAGTAATAGAAAAACAGCCAACACAATTTAGATTCTATATGGGCACACTCACACCTGTACACTCACATACATTGTACACACACACATATAAACTTACACACAGTTACACAAACACACATGCATGTGCATGCTACACACACACACACACACACACACACACACATAACCCACAAAGATGGCTGAGGGGATGGGTTATCATTAGATCACATAAGCTATCACCTTAAGTTTAGATTTTATTTTTAAACAATGAAATCACAGTGAAAATTTGGAAAGCAACACATTATGTGAGGATGAGCAACACGAAAGTCTAGGAGTAGAGGTGAGAAGGCTGTTCTAACATTCACATAGAAGGGGGCTGGGCTGAGACTGAGATCACAGTAGATGGAGTGTGGAGACAGATGTAACAATCTCTTCAGGGCTGGCCCATTGAAATTGACCAACCACAGCTCGGAAGAAATAAAGTCCTAGATTTTATGAGTATGTAATACCAGGCCAATATCATAAATGCTATGTCTAGAATAACAGTAATTAAAATGAAATGTCTCTAAAAGGAGATAATTATAAAGAAGATTATTGATAATTCTCATTAAGTTATTACTTAAATCATCAATATTTGATTATCTAAATTTTAGTATATTCTCCACAGCCACTTTTCTCTATATCACTGACTAGAGAGAAAATACACTAACTCGGTATTCAAGCTGTCTGTGTTAAAGCCTGGGCTGGCCTAGCTGAATGAATGAAACCATATGTAATAGTTGGAAGTTTACATTTGGGAGGTACTATGTGTAAATTCATTTGATAATATTTTTCCTACTGAGCCTATGACTTTATTAAGGATATCTTGACCCTTGTATTTTAGAAATAATTTCAAATGTTTACTAGTTAGAAGTGTAACAATTGCAATGTTCTCCAAAAGAGGAGACTCAGTCAGAACAACACGGATCAGACGTTGTTAGTGTGATGGTAAGCACTTAACAGCTTCTAACCAACGGAACTCCAACATTAGCACAGAATACACTCTAAATTACATTAACCTAGTTCCATTTGAGAAAAAGGAGATCTTAGAAACAACCTGTAACACTGTAGTTTCCAAGTCAGCATGAGAAGTAGTTAGTGCACACAGACCCTGCAACACTGCTGCCTGTATTTAGAACGTAACTGGGATGCCTCTGGATTTGCTCCTAACTGCTCTGCAGCTGTCATATCATCTTGAAAATGAGTTCAATACTGTAATATTCACTCAGTGAACACAGGTAATTATTAAATGGGTTAATATATGGAAGATGCTTCAGATACAAAATAAATACAGTGGTGTAAGGGCTAGTGATGCTGATGACAGACTCTTCGAGCCTAAAGAATCAGGACACATCAGAATAGCTTACCCGAGGCACCATGCCCACTTATGGCAAGGATTAAACCCATCTTTTCACATCTGTGCTAGGACTGCAGCCTTTTACACTGATGAACTACAGATTTTTTTCTTTAATTTTCTCATCTTTTCACATATACTTCAGCAATTGGGAAAAGCACATGTTATTCATTTGGCCAAATAATAATACTACCAAATTTGAAAATTGTGAAAATTAAATCTTTAAGTTTTCATCTTTAGGTGAATTTTCCTTTACTGTGGATTAGGCAGATGTTTTGAATACTGTTGGTCCTTTCTTCGCAGTACCTTCACAGTCTTGGATTTCTTCGTGCTTTATCTCATTTATGCAGTTGTTCACTTGGCAGGTAGGTCTAAATCTAAGAAGGCAGGCACTTTCTTTGTGTTTTCCCACATGAACGAACGCAGAGGCCTAGAAAGGGCTCAGGACATTGTTGGGGCCCCAAACAGAAAGTTTTGTCTAGAAGTGTTGGCTGATTCTGATCTGGTCAGGTTTGCTTTACTTGGGAGAAGTTAGCTCCTTTGCACTAGCGAGCTGAGTATAGATTTCTATACATCATTTGATACACATTCCAGCCTTGCTATTAGACCAGAAAGTTTACCTTATCAATCTGAGTTTTCTGGTCTGTATCAGTAACATACTAAATTAAGTCTTACAGGCCTTTAAGGACATTGAGTATAAGTGAGTTAATAATGGCGTATGAAACAGACATCAATAGTAGTTACAGCTTTCTGATTTACACCATCTATATTTAAGATTATATACTTAATTGAGGGATACACATGCACATATAAACTTTCATCTTGATTTTATTTCTCCTTAAGTTAACAAATGTTAAAACTTTTACCTGTGGCTTTATCCTGATAATGTTCTTGGATCACCTCTCCCACTTTTACTCCAGGTATCATAAATACTTTGTTAGCTTTTAGCTGCTAGCTTCTTGAAAGATGCCCTAGGGTGTGCGTTTGCATTATAAGTGCCTTTAGTACAGAGGAACAAATGCGACTCCCTTCAGGAACTATAGAGGAGTCATGGGTATGTTAGAAGCCTCCCGCCCACTCCAATCAGTGTTTGATGTTTGGAATGGTTGAGGTTCAGGTACTATTTTAAAGTAAAAAATACTTGATAATCTCAGAGGTAATGAAAGAATGCATGTATTTCCCACTAGAGGACACTTTGTCTAACTTCGCAAGAAACAGTAATTAATTACAGGATAGGTCAGTAGACCCTTCTGTAATTGAGATAAAATGAGAAGGGTCTGTAGTCTCAGTTAACTACAAAGAGCTGTGCCTTATCACAAAACAGGATACACTTCCAATAAGCTTTTTCAAGTACAGGGGAAATGGCCCTATTGGACACATGGTGCTGTCCTATGGAGTAAATTACAAAAGCGCCAATATATAATACCTATCACCAGAATATCTAACATGAAGGATAAAATAATAATTTGAGAAAAATCATTCCTCAAAGGAGCAAAGATTAGGATTAAAGCAAAGTTGGAATCGCAGAGAGGTAATTCAACACTTGATTAAGAGCTTAATTTACTTATCTTTATTCAACTCGGGCTTCTTATAAAATTATTAAGGTTTGGTGAATCGAGAGTTATTTTTAGATGTTCTTGCCTCAGAGTACAGGAAAAAAAGGATTAAAAACCCTCCAAGATCTTCGTCTTGGTATCACTGGAGTAAGGACAGTCCTTCATGAGGACGAGCATGCTGGATTGTCTAAACTTCTTCAGTCGGAAGCAGTGCGTCCCCATTCTCGGATGTTTATGAACAGAGCTGAGAGTTGGTGTGTCAGGTGTGCTCTGCGTGGATGCACAGGGTGATTAAGACAATGAACTCAGAGAAGAGGCTCGAGTGAAAAGCCAAGAGAAATAAAGGAAGAGGGAGGAAAAAGACTAACAGAACACTCATAATTGAATCGCATGTGCAAAGATAAATTAGTGAGTGGCACTGGGAGGGGGGACCTTGGAACTACAACACCCTTTAGTTCATAAATATGCCAGTATCCATTTTTTTCATTGTTAGCAGTCAGGGCTGTGTCCTTTCCTTTGATGATGGTAACGAGTTCTATGACATTGCCACTTTGAGTTCTTGCTTCATTAGATTGGGTGACTGTTTATTTGAAATTGTAATGAAATATTTACTTTATAGAGCTATAAGGATTAAGTGTGATAATTGAGGGAGGCTGATCTGGAGCGCTCAGTGTAATAGGTCCCCCTTGTTTGAATACAGAGAGCGGTGAGAATGAACCAGCGAGTGAGTGTGTTTCTGCCTGTCACTTTCTCTCTACATGTTGCTTTTTCTTCTGGAGATAAGTGGGCCTAATGCTGAACAAATACTGGAAATCAGAAGCCACTGAGAATCATTCGCCTCTCGCTTTCCCATGGCAGCGTGATAGACGCTCAATCAAAGAACCCCCTCCTCTCAGCAAAGCAACAATTTTGTCACCACGAGCAAATCCAATTGAAAAGTCCCTTGGACTGAGAGGAGAACTCCAGTTGTCAGAATCAGCAAACAGAATGAAAAGAACTAAGAAGAGTAAATTGGCACCTGGGGCCTCCGTGGTAGCCTGTGATAGGCTGTGGCATTGTGTTGGGCAGACATTCAGCCATTTTCAGATATAATGGGAGAAATTAATGCAAATGAGTCAATGGAATGAAATGCATTTTAATGCAGATTCGAAGGACTATCCCGAACTGCTTGATAACAAGTCGCTCTAAGAAAAGGCTTACATTGTGAAGACTCATTTTTTCCCCATTTCTTCTCACTAGTGCCTCATAAGGGTTCTTTGTTCTCTAAGTAAACTCTTTCTAAACTATTGACATTGCTCATTTATGTGAATTTCAGATTTTTCCCCCCTCCTCTGACAAAGTAGCCTTGGGTGATCTGGGAAAACGTTAATTGCAAGAGGACAAGGAAACTGGCTGAAACAAGAAATGCAGTCATTAAGTGCAGTGTTGCAGTTGTCCCTGCCTCATTATTGCATGCATACAAGGCAATAAAATGCATGTTTCACAAACAAATCTTTTGACAACTGCAGTTCAAGAGCCTCCAGCTGTCCTGTTTCCTTGCATCTATTTCTGTTGCTTTAGTAATCATGACAGGAGCTAAACTTCCACTCACAGAGCCTTTTATGGCACACAGGAATCACAGTCATTTTTACAGAGTTAAAAGGGGGGAAATGTTTGCTTTCGAACATTTAAGCACATCTGCTTTTCAGGGTTAACTTGAATTTCTAGCTAATGTTTTGTTTTGGGTGTTGAGTATTGATAATGATATTGAATAATATTAAAGTTGACGGGGAGGTGCGAATTCAGTCTCGACAGAGATAATCTTTCATAAACCAACAGTTATCCTCTTTTAAACTATTTCTCCAAAAAGAACAAAAATAAGCAATAATTTAAGAAATAGGGCTTCATCTTTCACTTTGAATCTGTGATGTTTTCACTGATAAATGCAAACCATTTCTTTCTTTTTTCTTTTTGCTTTTTTCTTTTTTTGTAGGAGACAAAAATAGTTAATCAGATGAAAAAGTCATTAAGTATAAGTGCATTTGGAAATGGGGAACTGTCAGATACACAAGTAAAGCAGCCAGGCGGGTGGGGGCTGGGAAGGGGGGGACGGTGGAGGTAACAGATTCAGCATTGTCCAAAAGTTCCAGACCAGTGATTAATGTGTAAGATAATGGACTTGGGAAATGAGTAAACACTCCCCATGCTCCCTGCTTTGTGCCTGAACGACTTGATGACAAGGGCAGTGCAAGGTGAGAATTTAAACAGGACCGCAGGAAAAAAAGACACAGCCAAGCAGGAACACAGTGTGAGGAGGGGGCCTCTCCTCCCTGTGCCATGGAGGCCGCACACAATACCTTCCCTCAAAGCAGGCCCTAACAGTGCACTAATTTAGAGTCCAACATGGGAACAGAATTAGAGGTAGAAATTATATGTCACTCAGACATCTTGCAATATTGCAGATATTTGTAGTCCTCCCTGTTCATTTCTTTCCTAATGTCAAGGGCCCCGAAAGAACTGGGGTGCCAGACTGGCACTCAGGTGCATCATGGAGAGGGAGAGATGAGTTTATATTTAGATGACATTTGCATGTCAAGGTATGTCCAGGTATTGTAGGTTATTGCTTGAGTAATTGTACAGACACATTTAGGGATATTTCTCCACACATAGGTTTCAGGGTCTGAAAGCCAGTCTTCTGACGCTACAGTATTTGTTATCACGCCCTTATCACTTGAACTTAAACTGTCCTGAAGGTACTGGGAGCCATTGCTACATATGGAACTTATATTTCCACTGCATAGAAATTGCTATACTTCTTTGCCAACTCCTGCTCCCATGTTTCTTGGGGTTGTATCAGAGATGTTTTTACTTTTCTCTATGTTAATGTTAGCTTAAATTATTAATGCTCTTGGTTCTCTCCTTCTGCCAGTCTGTTTGAAATGAACCCATCAAACCCATCCTACAATGAGTGTTTACAGCTCTCTAAAGAGCAGCAGCTGGCCAATTCTCTGGACTAATGTCATCCAGTATTTTAAACAGTGTTTGACCAAACAAAGTTTCACCATGAAGAGACACGCTCAGACCTCTGATCTGGTCCCAAGGCATCTCTTTAATGATTAACTTAAACTTTTCCTAAATGGTCATGTGGCTTATGGACTCTATGTACAATATAGAGCTTCTGTGAAGCGTGAAGTTTATCTTTAAGTTTCTGTGTATTCCACAGTCCCGATTTAGAAAACCCCACATTGGATCTTCTTCAATTCAGGTTGGCAAAGCCATTCATGAAAAGCACAATTCTCTTGTGACGTGCTACGTTCCAAGTTCCTTTTAACAATCTTTTCAGCTTCTCCACAAGAGGCTTGTGGCATTCACCTTATTACAAACCCATTTCAGTGATTAGAAAAAAATGGTCCCTAGCGAGGGGGATTTACTTGGACTGGATGGTGAGAACACTGCAGAGCCAGAGCTGAGCCACCGGTCCATTTATTTTACTACAGCCTCAAAGAAAATGCTTTAAAAGTGGAAATCATTTCCTTATATTACTCTTGATCTAGTGCTTATGGCATTTAGGGCATTAAACATTTTTTTTTCCTAATTTTGCTTCTGATCTTGAGTTTTGAATTACTATGTATTGATTTAAGTGATATTTCAACATTTAATTAAATGCATGTTTATTATGAGTTACTGAGGCATAGTATTAATTATTCAAGCTAAATAAACTAGTTTTGCTTTATGTCAATAACAAGCCCTTTCAAAGATCTTCAAACGTGTTTTTTACTGAAACTTTCAATACATATTTCTCATGTTTTATGCATTGGATTTTACTTAGCAAGTAATCAAACAGTGGCAGTATATGAAGTTTTTGTTGTTGTTGTTGTTGTTGTTGTTGTTACTGTTACAAATTTGTTATGTGAGCCATAGTTTTTCCTGATCCTTTAGACTCACTGGGCCACTTTCAAAAGTGAAAGGTAGGCATGAGGCCACAACTCAGGATATCTGTGATTATCAATAATTCATCCTTTCAGAGTTGAAAAAAAACTTCCATTTATTTAAGATTTATCTATTTATGTATATGAGTACACTGTTGCTGTCTTTAGGCATACCAGAAGAAGGTATCAGATCCTATGACAGATGGTTGTGAGCCACTATGTAGTTGCTGGGAACTGAACTCAGAACCTCTGGAAGAATAGTCAATGCTCTTAACTGCTGAGCCATATCTCCAGCCTCCAAAAAACTTTTTAAACATTTCCTGAAAGCTTTGATTTTATGTACCTTAGAAAATTGATCAAAATTTTAGATCCTTGTATTAGATACACTCTGCTTCTCAGAATCATAATATATTTATATGTTAAAATTATTGTTTTGCATTAAAGTGTTTTTATTTCATATCAGTCTCTATAATTAGACTGTGAATTCATGTGGTTAAAGGGATCGAGTCCTATATTGATCCTTATTCCTAAGATTATTAATATGATGCCTAAGATACTATTGTCATTCAAACTGTTTAAAGGGCTGGAAAAGCGGCTCCATGATTAAGAACATAAAATTTAAAAAGTTAAATATTGTATTTTTTTATTGTCTTAAAATCAACTCCTCAGCCATCACCTAAGTCCTTTGAGAAGTAGAAATTCTAAAATGAAGACAATAAGGAGAAATAAAAAGCACTCTCAGATCCAAGATATAAAGAACACAAAATGAAATCTCTGCAAAGGGGGTACAAATTCAGTTAAACATCTTAAGTTTAGGCATTTTAGTAGTTTTTCAAATTTACATATTTTATATCATAGCTTCAGTATCTAGTACTTTTATAACTTTGCCCCATAATGTCTCAGCAAGCAAACTGGTCATCTGCAGTGAATATTCTATTTTATTGATTCCTTGTGTTGTGATACTTTTCATAGTAAGTGTTTGAATATAGTTGTTTCCAAAGCTATGATTAAAATAAATGCTTGTTATACTTATAAAAGAAGGAAGATTGGCTACAGAATAGATCCAATTTGTCTTGAAGATACTGTATATAAGTTAGACTTTCGTGTTATACACTAAGTTGTAGAAAGTTATAAATCTATGCATTCCAAGCAATGTACAATTGCTTATTAGTCCCAGAACTACTCTCTGAGTCTTCTCGGTACCCTTTTTAAAATACACAGTCCTTACTTAGAGAGCATCACAATATTCTTCCACTAACTGAGCCTAGGACACGCTCACACATTGTAGGACCTTAGTATCTACTAAAGATACTAAGGCCGAATGTCTTTCTGCAGAGAGAGAACTAAAATTATGGTTTGGTAATTCTACAAATGTAGTGATTAAACCTTGATGAAGACGGTTTTCTGTAAAAGCAGCTCAGCCATCTCAGACCTCTTCTTCTCCTCTGCACTCTATTGAAGTATCTAAGTTCATAGCAACTTTCATGTTGAAGCTACATGTTTCATCTATTTATGTATTGTAAATATTGAAATCAAATTAAATAGTAGTTGTATTGTTATCCCACATCCTATTAAAAATGTCTTTGAAGACAAGACAAAACAAATAGAGCAGAAGACAAGACGCTAAAGGTAAAGGAACTTTCTCCCAAGTCAGATGATATGCGCTCAGTCCCAGTGCACTGTTTCCCTACAGAAAATAAAACAATGCTTATAGAAAAAAATAATCATTTTTCTCATTAATGTTATAGGGAAGTGTAGGAGATTCAATATTTTATGACAAGCTTTTTATCAGGCTTTTGACCTTTATTATATAAATATAACTGATATTAAATATGATATCAGTGTCAAGCATCATGGTTCATATGGCTTTTAGGAGGCTGAGACAGGAACATTCAAAATTCCCTAGGCTGCCCTGGGCTACACAGAGAGAGAGCCTGTCTAAGCCAAACCAAAACTCAATGACTGATATAGACCAATGAAGAGAAGCGTTAATGACTGACAGCTAGATTCAGCATCTCAGCTTCTTGTTCTGTTTTGTTTACCACCCACCTGAAATACAGTAACTTAATGGACAATGGCGTTCTTCAGATTTTCTGTGTTGCAGTGAGTTATTAATTTGTGCCTTGTTTTTCCAGTCATGTCTACAAGGTATGATTTGGCCTATATTTGTTTCTAATTGTTTGAGAATTTTATGAAATACTTTAGGAAATGTGAGACACCCTAGGGTATTGCGAAATCTGGGCTGGAAATCACTGGCCCAGAGAAGGGTTGCTAAATTCTGACAGCTGTTGGGTCAGTGGGCTAAGCCATTTAACCTCAATAAACCTCATTTTCCTCATCTGTAAAACAAATCTCCTAATGTTGACCTAATTCATAGCTCAGGTTGGCAGCAGCTAGGAAAATATTAGGAGTGAACATCCTCCACTAAAGAATTAACTCCCGTGTGTCTCAAGAATTTCACATACCACTGAGCAGATAGTTCACTGCATGGCATAAGAAGGGGGAAGTTAGGTACATTATTGATAGGTGGACAAGAGCCAGAACACCAGTCTCAAACTTTTAGGATACTGTTTGGTCGTCTCCACATCAGGAGACGGGAAGGGAAATGTACGCGAGTAGAAAAGGAAGCTCTGCTCAGAGTTGGAAGTGAATTCTTGTATTCTAAAGTGTTGTTTGATCAGTTTTGAACTGTTTCAGGAAATATTTTGCTAAGGGTGTATATGAAAACAGAAATAAAATAAAGAAAATTTGCAGAAATACTTGAACGGAAGGTGAAAAGGTATATCGAGGCACACAATCGTCAGGCAAAACAAATCCAAACTTGTTGGCTTCTGGGTTATAACAATGGTATTGCCTGTAGCCGGAATCAATTAGGATATTTTAAAACAATGAGGCATTTAATCATTTATATATTAACTATGACATGAAGATTACTTTATATTCCTTTTGAGTGATTGGTACACATAGAAACTGATATTTCTTGTATAGATGGTTAGAGCTCTTGGCAGCTGTTGAAGTAGCTGACCACAGTGACTTTAGTTTTTTTTTTTTTTTTAAAGGAAACATGAAACAATCAAAAAGAGGATAAACCATTGCTGATAATTGAGAATTGATTATATTTCAAACTCTCAAAATGTGGATGGCTCCTAAGCTTCCTCACAGTTGTTAGGAGAGGAAGATTGCTGGCTGTAAAATATTGAATACAATTTCCTTCATGCTGTTGCCAGAAGGAAGTCAGTAATCTTTGCATTTTTGTATAATTTAGCACTTTGAACAGAGCAACATTACAATTCGTTTGTCTACAAAAGTGATAGTTAATAAAAAGCACATTAATGTTTTGCATTCTTTCTCTTTTAAACGAGGATCTCTGAATCAGATGTTGAAATAAAGATTAGTCTTTTTTTTTCTTTTTTTTTCTTTTTTCTTTCTTTTTTTTTTTTTTTTTTTTGCATGGGATGGCAGTGCACGAACCTTTTAAGGGATCTGTGAATTATTGCCTTGGTTCAGCATGAGTGCAATGAGAAGAAATGTACCTCATCTGTAATACACTGTGTAGACTAATATCAGCTCCTTTTTTTTCTTATATTGCAGTGAGATATTGATCTGGTAAAATGGTACCATATTGGAGCTGTCTGTTGTGGTATTCATCACCCTGTCACATCCCTAGTGCCTTGGAGTTATTGGAAAGTGGAATTGAGAGAGTTCTGTCATTTGCTGTGGCAATTCATTCACAGGACAGTCACTACAATACTTGCAGTGGTTTCACTTATCTTTCTAGCTGGGCTAGTTTCACCTTCAGTAATAAGATGGCCTTTCTATTACTCCATGCATAGTGGTATAAACAGGTGAGCTTTAACTCTTCTGGAGTTTGCCTTTGCTGTCTATCCTTACTCTTTTCTAGTCTCTACTCACACCTTTTGACAGTCCTGAGGCTGATGTTTTGAGTTTATTCCTGTGAGACATATCTGAGCTAAGGTTTCAAGCTTCCTTGCTTTATCTGATGGTAGAAAGAAAGCAGAAGATGAACTTTTATATGTAGAATGCTTTGCATTCCTTCCCACGAGAACATATCAGTTAATGTTAAAAGAGCTTTCAAATGTGTAGAAGATACTGTCAATCCTCAGTGAGTAGATGAAATGCTTTGAATGGATTATTTTTGTTTTGTATTCTTGCTAACAACCTGATGATTATACTGGAATGACATGTTACTTTAAAAATAATTTAGAAACAAGGATCCCATCTGACGAAGTAAGTGTTATCTCCGAAGGGCATCAATATAAAGTGTAAGAACAGTTGCTCCTCGGGAACATTTCCAGCTACAAAACTCTCAGCTCTAGCTAGGAAACCAAGCAGAGAATATGGAGATCAAGTGCACAGCTTGTAGTCTAACGGCTTTGCAAAAGCTGAGTACTGTCTAAGTAGCCGAGTAGTCTGATAGACACTAATGAAAACTCTGTGGCTACTAGAAATCAAGGGGATAGCTTTAAGTTGGCAATGGGAGAAAAGTAGAGGTGCAAACATCTCTGTATTTACCACATGATTTTGTGTTGCTGTTAATGCATAGAGGCCAGACAGAGCTTTCAAGGCTGAATGAGCTGTGGTCTACACTTAGGTTAAGATCCATACTTTTTTCTTTGCTGTCCTGAAAACACACCCCTCATTTGCTCTTGCTTTCAAGGGATTAAAAACCTCAGAGATGACATTTTGGTGACTAATCTGTTTTTTCTCAGTCAGCACTGGTATTTACAACACACTTATTATGAAGGATATGTTAAATGAATCACAGAACCAAGAATGGGCATTTTTCAAAGTCTCAATGAGATTACTTTAAGTTTGCTGATATGTGATCATAGAAGTCACGTAGAAAGATTTTTAATAAGTAGCAAAACAGTAATAAATGTTGGCAGTGGTATCTATGTGAAGGTTTATGTGAAATGTTGTTTGATTGTGGCATATCTGGTTTACTTTGCTTTATTGGCTAATGTCAGGTGAAATAAATTGTAACATGAGAAACTAGACACTTTCATATTTTCTTGACCTATATACTTGGTATTGTTAGAGTTTTGTGTTTATTCCTATTTTCTTATTTTCGTATTAGTCTTGTAGCTGCTAAATATATTTGAAAACACATTTTCCCCAGGTAAGTTTCACATGCTATATCTTATACCCACACCCCCCAAAAAGAAAAAGAAACAGAAAGAGAAAGAGAAAGAGAAAGAGAAAGAGGAAAAGGAAAAGGAAAAGGAAAAGGAAAAGGAAAAGAAAAAGAAAAAGAAAAAGAAAAAGAAAAAGAAAAAGAAAAAGAAAAAGGAAAAGAAAAAGGAAAAGAAAAAAGAAAGGTTTAACCTCAGTAAATGAATAGACACTTAACCATTTGGTCAAGATTATAAGGTATATTTACAAAATAATTTCTATATCATATTGAAAGATTTAGAGCAACAAGATCTTCAATTATTAGAAAGGGCAGAGTAGTAATCTTAGTGTGGCCATTACTAAGCTGTTGGTGTTCGCTAGAACGAACAGAAATAGAACATCACTGTATTCTGTACACAGTTTCAATCTGAACTATGTACATGCTAAAAATCTTGGCTTCTCCATGCATTTAGGTGCTGTCATGGTTGTTGTTGCCAAAGAAGAATGCAGTGTGATGTTATTATAGTAAACAGCACTTAAGCACAGCTGGCAGAATTGATCAGGGCCACATTAGAGTGAACTTCAACAGATGACTGACGCAGCAGAAACAATAACTGAATATGCAAACAGTTCCTGCAGTGAATGCTCTGGGGATCAGGCACCATTATTTTTGACTTTGAACAGGGAAAAGGGGGCAGATTTGTAACCTCCTTTTATACAGAAAGGTTCTGGGTATTATGTAAACATCTGACTGCCATTTATAATGGTGGTTAGCTACAATGCAAAACCGAAGCCTCCCCTGATTATTTACATTCCATTAATTATTAAGGAAGAAAAACATAAACATCAGATAACTGTGTTTAATGCTTCACTTAAGAATTTTTTAAAGCTGTCTCTTCTCAATTAATGTTTGTTATCAAGATTCGGTTTTAATCCAGACACTGATATGTGTGATTCGTTAATGGTTCCCACCCGTCTCACATTTAATTATAATACAAGTCAGTTTTATGAATTACATACTAGTGTTTTCTTATAATAAAGAAAGCATTAAAAGTAGTGTACAAATATTAGATAGCATTTACTGAATATATTTCTTTTATTGTTGGTATCAAAGTCAATTTATATTTTTCTAATTATGAAAAATATGAATTTACCATATAAATTATATTGGGACAATTGATCAATGCTTTCATGCCCCATTTTACCATTTAATTACTGTGCTAAAAATAAAGAGATAACGGTTAAACTTAATTAACAAACAATTTTATTCTTTCTTTATTGTGTTTTGTGGGTGATGTTTTCTCTTAAACAGTGTTTCTCTGTGTAGTCCCAGCTGACCTGGTACTCTTCTCTGTAGATGAGGCTAGCCTCAGATTCAGAGATCTGCCTTCTTCACTCTGAGTTCTAAGACTAAAAGCATGCACCACTATGCACAGCCCCATTTTCTTTTTATAAAGTTTGGCTATTCAAGCATTTGAAATGAAATATTCTATTTTACTACTAAAAAGTCTGTTTATTGCAACATTAACTTCTCTTATAGCTCTTTGTAAGACAATTAGGCCTCTTTTCATTTATTCTTTTACATGTATACACATTAATTAGAGAATTCAGGTATGGCATTTCAGCAAGGTAAAGCTACACTTTATCAGCCATGGTTTAGGAATACATGAGTAATGAAATATGCAGGGTAGCAGTGTATGAATGGACATTGTATGAAAGACATGCTAACTCATGGCCAGGATGCTTAAATTATTAGACCACACATTTGTTATGGAATGGGAACCAAGTAAGAGAAAGGGTGAAGGAAGAGTGTATAGGAAAGAATACAGTATAAAGGCTGTGTCAGAAGCCAGGAGCTCAGTAGTCCCACTGCCTAGCATTGTTCATAGCACAGAGTGCATCTGGGTGTAGATTCTCAAAAGCATAAATCTTTGTGACATGGAAAAGTGGTTGTCACAAAACTGCAGGAAAATGAAAGCTGCTTATTTTATTTTTCCATTGTCCACTTTCATAAACCACTAGCCCCGTTTCCTTAATTACTCCTCTTCCAACACTCAGGCTTATTTAGGTCTAACTTTGCTCTCTCAAGATGATTTTTTTTTCATTTTTGTTCATTTGTTCTTTTTAATGATGGTAATACTGTCTAGGGTGTTGAGTTCTGAGGAGGGAAGGAGATGGCATTTATGGGACTTCTGTTTCTTATTCATGCTTACAAAATGGTATACTGTCTAAGAGTCTTCTACTCCACACTCTTATAGCAAGACACTGCCCCAGTGTGTCGGTTTCAAATCTGGGTTATTCTTTAGTTACACAGTTCTGGGAAAAACCATGAATGCTTTCATCAGAGCATCCATCCATATAAGGTGACTTGAATGTATATATTGACAGAGTGGCCATTTGTTATTGGATAACCAATTGTCATTAGTCATTTTAAGTGATGAGTTTAAAAAAAACCTATTTATTAAGGAGAACAAATTTGAATTTGTGAATGTTATTGAGTTTTCTATGCATTCTTTCATCATCTATAAAAGGATTTAATTATTTTATTCGACTCCATTCTTATCAGCATAGGCAGGTGGAGTTAGGCTCATGAGTTAAACCTCTGTATCTGAACAGAGAGGCTGGAAGAGGACCAGGAATCGAGGCACTGAACATGAGTTTCTCAAGCAGGTTGCTGAGGTCCCAGTTAAGGATTTCTTTTTATTCTCATACATTTCACATAAAGCTTTCCTTTGTACCATGCCACTTATTGCCATGTTTCAGTTACTTTTTGAAATATCATCCTAGTTCCTCCAAAGTATAGATGACAATGATATTTCTAGATACCATGAAAAAGTAGGAACCTGCACCAGAAAGCCATTCCATCTCCTTAAGAATGGATCTTCTGGGTAGAATCTGGTGTCACTGTGGTCTCACATTAGTTACTGGAATGCTGGAATATATCAGTGAGGCAGAAGTCACACAGTGAAGGAGGCAGCAATATGTTCTTACACTAGCTGTGTGGTCGGCCCTTCAGTAAGGCTCATATTAGATTCTTTCTTAATCTAAAGGTCACATTTAGATCAACACAGACATGTTGATGGAAATCTGACATCTATAGACTTTTGCTTCCTCCATGATTAGTTATCCCTTAGAATGTTTGTATTATGATATGACAATGAATTTCTCCTATCCCTATTAAACACTGAGGTCAAATATTCTGACACGCATACTGAAGCTTGTATACCTGGGAGGGCATTTCCCATAGACACTTGTTTCTATAACGTATGTTCTCATAGCAATGAAATATCACTAGAACTTGGAGAGCAGAAAAGAAGAAAAAACAAAGCCGGATGAACCTCTTAACAATGATGAGGCTTAGAGTGAAATTTATGAAAAGCAAGTTAGTGAAAACAATCTTATATAACACCTAGTGCCATGTCATTCATAACCTAATTTTAGACATGTGGCTTAATTTGATTTTTACAGCAATCTTTAATGCAGATGGTGTTATTGCCACTTAGGATATGAGAAAGCAGATTCAGACATATGCATTTGCCAAAGGTATTCGAACAAACAAAACTCTAAATTTAAATC
Source organism: Mus caroli (assembly GCF_978045245.1). Taxonomy (NCBI): domain Eukaryota; kingdom Metazoa; phylum Chordata; class Mammalia; order Rodentia; family Muridae; genus Mus; species Mus caroli. The sequence continues at coordinate 94,597,458 of NW_028227267.1, read as the reverse complement.
TGGTGCCTTTCCCAAGAAAGGTTTTGCTTACAGTTTATGTTTGATTACAAGATACAATCTAATGGGGGAATCAAAGACAAATTCTGGAGTTTGCTCAAGCCAATAGAAAATATAGCATGTGATGTTACACTCATTTTGAATGGTCCTGTTTATCAAAGGTCCCTGTTGAGATATCTGAAACCTAATTTTGGTTACCATACACATATCTAAGTGGGAACAGAACTGGGACGCATGTACATATTTAGTCAATGTAGGTGTTAATTTTATGATCGAATGGTCTTAGCATATTCTCACAGGTTGGCCCCATTAATTTTAAGAGTTTCTGTTTTCTGTACAGAACCAGAAGGTTTATGTCCCTTTTCATATTTAGAGGGGACACAAGAAAGCTCCGTCCCTCTACAACCTTCCAGATAGATGGTTGGCCATGAATACAGCATGAGCCTACTGGACATTCTCATAGTGAGGAACAACATGCTGACTCCTTCAGATTTTCTCAGCTCTATCTTCCAGAATTTAACTCAGGATATTTTCTAATTTATTTATTTATTTTTTTTTAATTTAAAAAACACTGAGGATGAGCTAACTGCATCAGAATATAGTGTGACTTCTAAGTACATTATTTGGGAGACTATTGTTTTTAAGGTACCGAGATTCTTTGTTTCTATAGTTGGGTCATATGTCTCACTGCATATGAAAATATGTAATGAGATCGTTTATCAAAGATGATCTTTTCCAAATCATTAAATGGCTCGTTTTCATTATTGCTTTTCAGGCTATTTGAAAGGAAATCTCTTATTTCAAAAACATAAAATTATTAAGCCAAATGTTTCTTGAGAAATGAAATTTTCAATTCATGACAATCAAGATAATATAATTTCCTCACTCCCATATAACCTGTGCCCTGTGCTTCTCAGGTTTGGAAATGAGAAGAAAAATGACTGTGCTTTCTCTATTCAATTTTCTTTTTGCTTTCTTTCCAATATTTGTGGCTTTTTATCACTTGATAAAATCTTTATCCTTCTAATTGACTTTCATTTCAATTAAAGAATGTAGAGGTCACATGAAAACAAATGTATTTGTAAAAGAAAAGAACTTAATCATTTCATTTTAAGAAACTTATAAGGGGAACATTAAAGTTGTATCTTCCCTTTGTTAATGTCATTATAAAACAGTTTGTTTCAAACACTCACTTCTATTTCCCTAAACAATGATCATGTAAAAACAAATAAAGTCTCTGCAGAGCTATCTAAGAATTGCAAATCAGTTAAGGAATTAGGCTGGTCATCTCTTTGCATTGGATAGCCTACAACTTGGGTTCCTTCTTGAACCATGTCGTATATCATCAGCCTAGAGGGTATGGACAAGATTTTGGGGGCTCTTCTTTTTCTTTTGCTTAAGGAGGGGCATACGATAGAGCTGAAAACTCTAACCATGTGCCTGGGAACCCTTTCCTTATTCTAATAACATCTCCTCAGACCACCAGACTGGGAGCTAAGTCACTGTTTCTACACACACACACACACACACACACACACACACACACACACACACAGACCCCTGTGAGGATCAGGTGTATGCATCCCGGTTCACAGTTCTTCCTTTGTTACCTCCTAACGTGTTCACACATGTTTTGGCCTCTGTGGATAATATGCGCTGAGTTTCCTTATCTTTAGTGTCTGTCCTCAGTATCCACATGTCAATGAGTTTGCCAATAATTATGGTATTGAGCATTGTCTTTTAGCTTCTACCTTAGGAACTTCTGTGTCTTACTCTCCATATAATGGTAAACTCATTCTCTTACACTGTTCGGCCCACCACTGTATAAATATCAGGGCTTCAGAAATGGTTATTTAATTTAAAGAATTGTCTGGTCTCCCAGTCACTGCTTTACGACTGCCATTTATTACGTAGCTTTAGGGGAAAATATCTGTTACAAGCTTCATGAGCCTCTCTAGAGCAGTAGCAGAGACAGAGGAGAGAGTTGGGTGTAGACTTATCATTCAGAGTGTAGTATGCCCATATCACTCTTCCTATCAACTTATAGAAAATTCTGTGAAGTGAAAAAAAAAAGATTTAAAAGTTTTTACCATGTTAAGCAAAACTATACAACACGCTACTTCCCCTTTAATACCAGATAGTTTTTTGTCTTTGTTTTGATATTTCTTCCCCCAGATAATTATACATTGTACAAGTTAGTTAAATTAGTGCAGACCACTTAATATACCTCTCAATATGTTTCATAGAGTTTGGAAAATGATGGGAAGAGTAATATATTAGAAGATTTGGAGAAGTAGTTTGGTTTTGTTATAACTTTATTTTTGTATTTTTTTTTTAGTAATGCTGTTTTATACATTTAGATACCTTAATAAGGATTAATTCACATTTCCAATTTAGCATATAAAATAATCTCTTGAAGACATGTCTTCACAGACAATTAGTTTAGTCAAGCAGTTTGAAGATCTATCTTGTTAGGTTTTATTTTCAGTCCTCAAATTAAAATGTAACAGTGACTAAAATATATAATTTAACTGTGAGACATTTTTCTAAACAAACATCTCTATTGGTCCTGTTCAGCAATACTAGAGACAATTTTGGTTGAGTTCTCTTCCTGGAAAACAGTGCAGTTAACAAGTTCTTGCATGGTCATTCTGTTTATGAGTTCGCCTTACTTACTACTATCTGATGGCGTTTACTCATTGGTAGTTTTCCTATCTTTTCCCAATGATCAAAGTTTAAAAGTCAATTATTGAATTTCGTCCAATAGCCTAGTATTCTGAAATAAAAGGCCATGCCAAATGTGCTGTAAGGATAGTTTCAAAGAACATATTTGAACTTGATGGGAGGAAAATACATGCATAGTGTTCCAATTCTATAAAAAGAGGTGTCATATTTAAAGAATGATAATAGAGTTCAGAGAGTGAATTATATCATAGCATTTTTTTTGCATAACAGTTTGTATCAGCTTTTGTTGAGAAGACTAATAATACTCACTATTGCTTTATCTAAAATTATGTTACCATTCTGGTAATGTTGGTGCTATACAGTTATTGTCAATTATGCAACAGAAAGAGCTAGACACTTCACCCTAAGTGGTAGGTGGATAGTTTCATTTTAATATAATCATAACGCTATTGAGAACTTTCAAATCTAATACTTCTAAACATTTTCAATATGAAAATGACAACCTTATGAAATGTATGATAATGTCATGAGAAAATATTATCAATAAAAGAAATTTCAGTAACTTTTCACCTCAGAATACTGTGTGAGAGGGTAATTATATACACGCGCATACATAAGGAAGCAACCAAAACACTTCTACCTTATCTAGTTGTAAAGATACCTTGGCTTTAACTCTTTGATTTCTGATCCTCAGTGTGAATTGAGTTAGCATGAGCAAAACATTTCTCTGAAGTGTAGTCATTTGTGACATAAGTAACTCATAATATTATTTAGGAATTACAAGGAGAGTAGACCAAAATTTGTTCTCTACATGGTTTTAAATTTTAAATCAATATCTGCATTTTCAAGGGCATAACTTTGTATCCATACGCTATGTTCCAAATCACTTTTGAAATGTTGACAAAATGGAAGACATACTTTGAAGGTAAAAATCTATTAACTGAAACCTTCCTTGAGCTAATGGGATTTTTTTGTTGTTGTTGTTGTTCTTTCTTTCTTTCTTTCTTTCTTTCTTTCTTTCTTTCTTTCTTTCGTTCGTTCGTTCGTTCTTTCTTTCTTTCTTTCTTTCTTTCTTTCTTTCTTTCTTTCTTTCTTTCTTTCTTTCGTTCTTTCTTTCTTTTTTCTTTTTTCTTTTTTTTTTTTTTTTTACTGTGAATTGTACTATGGTTAGCTGATTAAGAAAGAAGTACATTTTATTTGATATACCTAGTTAGAGGGGAAAGAGTGATTTAAAGAAGATCTACCAGATGTGTGACTTGGCTGTCTTCATCAGTCTTGAGAAAACAGAGTGAGCAACAGATAGGGCCAATAGATGTTGAATTATTTCTGAGTGTGGGACTGTAGCAATGAGACAATGTCTGGATGCAATTATTTGGAAAGTTCTTGACCTTTTATTTGTACAAGTTGATATAATTATGATTTCATGAGGAATAGTTTGGAAATTCTTAAGCCAATTATAGCTCACTGTTTATATTGTGTCTTGGACTTCAGAAATCATGGAAGTGTTTCCTACTTTTAACTTTTATACGATGTCTTTAAAGCCCAAGCAACTAGCTTCAGAGAGTTTTAGTTTAGGATCTTATATCAAATAATTATTCCTGCTTAGTTATAAAGGGGATTTCTGACGGTTTTCTGTGGTTGTTTTTAATTTAAACATTCCTTTCTTTTTTTGTTTAATGACCAAAAAGAAAGGAAAGAGGTCCATGAAAATTAGTTCTTACTGCCTATCTAACTAAACCTCTCTTTAAAGTGACAACTTCAGAAGCCACCCTCTGCTCAGACCTGCTTATGTCTGATGCTTCCCACCCAGTGTGGAGGCTACTACTCATTTGTACTTTCAAGCATGCGAGTGCAAGTCTTGTGTAAGTGAACAGTGTGTATCAGCGTTAGAGAGACAACAATTGGAGCCACAGCACTCTCATATGATAAGAACCCTTGTTACCAAGGCTTAGGTCCTGAGTTTGAACACAGGACTCATACAAAAAGAAAGCAAGAAATGACTTGCAAACTGTCTTTTGACTTCCACATGTTCATCAGAACATAACGCTGCCTTAACCTGAAGACTACACAGAATAAGCACAAATTTAAATATAATACAATAGTGGCTAAAGCCAGTAATCTTCATATATGTTTAAGTGATACTATTTCAAAATATTGAATTATGTTATGAGACTTTTATATTTCAAATTTTTAGATAGTTTTTATAAATGTTTTAAAATTTCTAGGAATTTTGTCTTATTTAGTCTTCATTATATTATTGTAGATATAGTTATATCTTTCTTCATAGTCAAGGTTTCCCTCCTTCCTTTGGTGTTACTTTTTTTATAACAGTATCAGAACCACCATTTTCCCCATCTCTAATGCTGTTTAAAACATTTTGTGTTCTGACTCTCATCAAAATATATATTTTCTTTTAATAACTTTCAACCTGTTGGTTTGCTACCTGCTTTATTATACTCTCCTTTCTCTTCCTGTTTTTCCTCCAGTATTTGACAATATTTTCTATCTTTTATACTTTTTCATCTACTTCAGTCAATCTTATGGCCACAATACTTCTTTCCCTGAACTCTGTAACTCTTAACTAATCACATAAGGATAGCTTCTGTATTATGGAATAGGTCTTATTTTGGACATAATGTGGGACATACAAACATACCCTTCGTACTTGTTCTTTTTACATTAGCAAATGCATTTTACCTGTGAGTTTCAAGAATATTTGTAGATGTTATATGTAAGAGTTCTGCTATTTTCTGCTAGTGGCAGGAATCTTCTCATTGGAATAATACTTCTATGACCAATGTCTCTTACTGATGAAAATTTATCAAATTTTCATCCTGAAAGTTTGTGGGAATAATTGAGAGCCATTTTTTTTTCTGATGGTATTATAGAAAACATGATTGAAATGACTATACCTGTGCTGATGTACCACTGTCTCTCTTTCAGCAGCACTAAATGCATGTATGCCGTTACCTAAGCAACGTCATAGCCAAAATATATGAAAATATATTATAGGTATACCTTACTTAAATACATGAGAATATATTAGAATTATACTTGAATGACATTCAGTATCATGTTACTTCATCTTGTTTCTAACAAGATCACTTACTTTCACCTTAGTTTCTAATATTTTAGCATTATAAATAAAATGTCATTTTACCTTTCACTTTCCCATTTTATCAGCTATTAAGTATTGCTGATTATAACTTCATATTCTTTACATATCACCACCTTTATTGTCTCTGGAATATATTTTCTATATGACTCAGCATATATAATATTTTTATTTCTTTAAGCTTTATTTTCAACAATTATAATTTTTGAATCCTTAGAAATAGATAGAACTCTTCTAGACTCTGATTCTCCAAACTTATTACAGTTGATATTTAGAAAATATTTCTACATCTCTACCCTTTTTTGATATTTCTGAACTCTGGATGCAAATTGGTGCTCTTTAATATAGCTAGTATCACAAAGATGACTTTTTTAAAAAATTATTTTAAACTCCAGATTTTATTCCCCTCCAGGTCCAGCCTCAAACTGTTCCACACCCTAACCACTTCCCCGCCTCCCTGTCTCCAGTCTCTTGAGGGTTATGTGCATCTTCTCTGTCTGAACCCAGACCCAGCAGTCCTCTGCTGTATATGTGTTGGGGGCCTCATATCAGCTGGTGTATGCTGCCTGGTTGGTGTTCCAGTATCTCAGAGATCTCGGGGGTTGAGGTTAACTGAGACTGCTCTTCCTCTTCCTCTTCTTCTTTTTTTGGTTTTTTGAGACAGGGTTTCTCTGTATAGCCCTGGGTATCCTGGAACTCACTTTGAATACCATGCTGGCCTCGAACTCAGAAATGGGCCTGTCTCTGCCCTCCAAGGGCTGGGATTAAAGGCGGGCACCACCACGTCTGGCTGAGACTGCTGTTCTTCTTACAGGTTCGCCCTCCTCCTCAGCTTATTCCAGCTTTCCCTAATTCAACCATAGGGGTCACCAGCTTCGGTCCATTGGTTGGGAGCAAATATCTGCATCTGACTCTTTCAGATGTTTGTTAGGTCTTTCAGACGACAGTCAGGTTAGCTCCCTTTTTGTTAACACTCCATAGCCTCAATAATAGTGCCAGGTCTTGGGGCCTTCCCTTAAGCTGGATCTCACTTTAGGCCTGTTGCTGGACCTTCTTTTCCTCAGGCTCCTCTTAATTTCCATACCTGCAGGTCTTTCAGACACAAACGATTATGGGTCACAGTTTTGGCTGTGGGATGGCAACCCCCTCCCTCGCTTGATACCTTTCTTTCTACTGGAGGTGGGATCTACAAGTTCCCTTTCCCCACTGTAGGGCATTTCATCTATGGTTCCTCCCTTTGAGTCCTGATAGTCTCTCACTTCCCAGATCTCTGGTCCATTCTGGAGGGTCCACCTAACCTCCTAACTCCAAAGGTTGAATGTTTCCATTCATTCTGCTGGTCCTCAGGGATTTCATTCCATTTCCTCTACCCAGTACCCAATCATGTTCCCCTCTCCTCTCCTTCCATGCCCTTTCCTTCCCAGGTCCTTCACTCCCTCCCCACTTGTGGTTGCTTTCTTCTCCCTCCCAAGTGGGACTGAAGCATCCTCACTTGGGCCCTTCTGCTGGTTGGCAAACTGTCCTCCAATTATTGCAGAATATTTGCAGGGTGTAGGTGGATTCACCAGTAGGCAACAACCATCTCACTCATGCTTCTGATATTGTCTAAACAAAATTCTACTCTGTTGTAAGATATATTTGCTTTGTCTTGCAACTAAATCAACTGATTTTTTTTGAGATACATTATTCCTGGAATGTGAAAGTAAAGATCCTCAATTACTTATTGGACCCTCACCTTCTGGCTTCCATGATGAGGAACATTTACCAAAATGAGCAATGCCTTTTCCTAATGAAGAGTGGGGCATAGCTGACTGTAGTAATATGTATGTATGCCTTTGGTTTGTCTCATACAGATACTTTTTATGGACTACCATTATTAATAAGATGTCTTAAGGAAAGACATTAATTCCTCCAGGGATAAATGAAACATTTTATAAAGTTGCAATTTTCTATTGTGGTGCTCTATGAAATTCAACTATTAATGACTAGCTTACTTTTAGGAAACAACCAGTACACTAAGATAGCTATTAGATAGTCTCCATATATGTAAGAGCATTTCACTTTTAGTACTCTTCAAATTACTTCCTGTGGGGAACAAAAAGCCTAAATAATTTTCATTATAGATTAGTAAATTGTCCAATTTGTAAAGGCAAGTTCCAAGAATAGAGATGTCAAACAGCAGCATAATTTTTAATTAATAACACATGTAATATATATTTTGTCCTTTAGTATTTATGAATGACTCTGATTTATAAAATGGTCCCCAATGGAGGAATTGGAGAAGAGACTGAAGGAGCTGAGGAAGTTTGCAGCCTCATGTGGGGAGTAACTGTGCTAACCTGCCAGACTGTCCCCCCCACCTCCCCCTGCTCTGGAGCTCCCAGGGACTGGACCGCCAACCAAAGAGTACACATGGAGGGACCCAGTGCTCTGACCGCATATGTGGCAGAGGATGGCCTTGTTGGATATCAATTGGAAGAGCAGTCCTTGGGCCTGAGGGGGTTCGATGCCCCAGTGTAGGGGAATGCCAGGGCAGGAAGGCGGGAGTGGGTGGGTGGATGAGCACCATCATAGAGGCAGGGCATGGAAGAAGGAATGGGGGATTCCAAGGGGGGTGTGGAAATGTACAATTGAAATGTAAATAAAGAAAATATCTAATAAAAGAAAAATAAGTAATTAAATAAATAAAATGAATTTTTAAGAATGACTAGTGCATAACAGTCAGAAAATGAGATCCAAGAAGAAATAATATGAGTTAGTACAGACCTGTTGGAGAGGTGTTGGGGATGCATCCAAAGGAAGTGTGGAGAACTAGTACCACAGTGGAAATAAGAGTCTACATCATAGACAAAGTGAATTGTTATGTGAAGAGTTTAAAAATACCTTGAAAGAGATAGCTGGCAATGTGTTGGTTGACAGGACAACCTAGCAAATATTACAGGCATGTAAGCTCTTTGACCTCACTTGCAACTAGTTAACTTTGCTCTAGGAGCATGAAGACAGCAATAGGGAGAACACAAACAAATGAATGGAGCTGAGTTCTGATAAGCATGAATTTAGAAGAGCAGGTAGGCAAGACTTGACTTGCATGAAGCAATTTGCTGACCTCTACCCTAGGGAATCAGGAGCCAATGGACGACGGCTTTAAAGCAAAGATGAAAGGTAATTAAATTAAATCCTGAATCAGGACAGTAAAAAAAGATAAGATAGGAGAGAGAGAGAGAAAGAGAGAGAGAGAGAGAGAGAGAGAGAGAGAGAGAGAGAGAGAGAGAGAGAGAGATTGAACAATACCTTTAGAAGACCACTCATTCACTTTTCTAAGTACTCAAAGTAGAGGAGAAAAGTGTTCTTTCAGGTTCTTTATCCTGGATGGACCTACAGATGGTAAGGGAGGCAGTATTTCTCAGGGGTTGGTGGTTGGTGTTATAGATATGATCTAAGTGATATGAAATTCCTAAAAGTAAATGTAAGAAATCATTGAAAAGATTCAAAACAATGCCCTTAGTGATACTATGTAGTATTTGGACAATTTAGGTGACTAAAAGAGCATTTGAGTTTATGTGTCTTTCTATGCATATGTGTGCATTTTGCGTGTGTGTGTGTGTGTGTGTGTATTCATGTGTGTGAATGCAGGTGCAGTCTAACACACCATGGTGCATTTATGAAGGTCAAAGAACAACTGTTTCATATATCCCCAACGTATATCTTATTTGAGACAGCTTGTCTTTGTCAGAATTTGCTGTGTAGAAAGAAATAGCTGGTCTGCGACATAGTGGTAGTCCCCTTACCTCCACGTTCCATCTCACTTTAGAAGACATGGAGTTACAGACTTAGCATGCACGCTGTGTATTCTACCTTGTACCCAGATTCTAGGTGTTCAGACTCAGGCTCCCCTGCTTTTATGACAAGTACTTTAACAACTGCACCATCTCCCAAGACTTAAAAGTGGAATTGGAATGAGCTCAAAAGAAATTGGAATAATAAGGCCCAAGTTAATTATTCTATTTGATATTTAGTCTCTACCTGTAAAGAATGTTAAGGTATGACTGTTATTCTTGATAGAAAATAAGGCTTAGGAAGTACATGTTTAAGTTCTTCTTTAAAGGCCATCCAAATAAATTGAGCTCCCAACAATAAAATGTTCCAGTTTTTTTGTGCCATTGTCTATAATTTAAAAGGTAATTTTGCCATTATGGAAACTATGAAATGGATATTCATATTTTTACTCTTTCTAAACAGACCAGTAGCTCAGAAAAGAACAATTATGTGGTTTGTTTAAAATCGCATTTTATTACAATGATAGATGCAAGATCAGAATGTTTCTCTGCAGTGTTTTTAACTCAGACATGTCTGTGTCTTAACATGACTATCCAGTGATTATTACTAGACATACAGAGAGCTTAATTTTATAAGCCTTAATCTACTTAGAAATTATAGAGTATTTCAAAAGTTTAATCCTCATAACACTTAGTAAAGTATAATATAGTATGTAATTGTTATCATGGTCACTGTGTTTTATTTAAATTAAAACACAAATTTATTAAAATCTAGTTAAACTATAATTTTTAGCTTCTTGATATGATTTGAAAACTATACAAATTTTAAAAGGTCACAGCATTATTCTGAAGCTAAGACAATGTGTTTATCAGTTTTGCTTTTCCATTCCATTTCAGAAAACAAACTATTGCCATGTGTAAATCTATCTAATTTACAGAACAAGGATAACTGATATAATAAAGCTATTGGAAAGCAAGGGCAATCTTAGGTATGTTTGTATGTTAGACATAACTTTTATATTTGCTCATTGCTAAATGTGCCTTCAGGTATATAAGGTAAGTTATAGTTGTTTCATATTAAAATGTACAAACTAGAATTTGCATGCCATATAGATGACATATTGAAGAAAATATAAATGACATGCAAGAAAATAAAGACTTTATGGTTGAGTAAATTGTTTACTTTGAATTCATAACTCCTATGTTTTTGACAAATTTATTAAAAATAGGGACTTGCTTTTACGATGGAAACATATGTTTTACAGAATCTTAGTCATTCCTCTTATCTGTATGTAGGGTTTTCAGTGAAAGAGGAATTTAATATGTAATCCTGGCCTGTCCTCACGTAGACCAGGCTAGACTTGAAATCACAGAGATCTGCCTGACTATAAAGAGAGCTTTAAACCTACAAAAAATGAAATACACACACATAAAATGGACTTTACAGAAAACCTGCAGTCACTAGGCAGTACCTTATGCCTATTTTTAAAACTTTTTTTCTGTTTCGGAGAGAAGAAAGTTTTATCCACCTTAATTCAATCATGAGGAAATTATTTCACCCTCGTGGTCCTTTATTGAAGTTAAATACATATTCAGTATCACTCAGAAAGAGTCTTGTGAGAGGAAGGACAAAGTGTGCCTTCCTTGTTTTTGCATGAGGAGTTGCTGTTAAAGCAAAGACTTTTAAATGGAGGTGAAATTAGTATTGCAAGTTTACTAGGTGCATATCAAGTTTAATCTGGCTTCTGGCCTCATAAATAATTCTGAAAAGTTATTATTTTGATTCCTAGTACATTACCCTATTGATGTAATGCTCTTCTGAGGGGCACAGAAGGCATCCTTATCTTTTGGAAACTCAGAACAATTGAAGCTGCAGCTGCTTGTTTGGTTGTCAGCTGCTACAAGGCGACTTCTCTTCTGTCCCCTCTCCCATCACTATTTTGGTTCTTCGATTCTGTAAGGAAGCTAATATCAAGGAATGTCACACAAACAGTGGGCTGTTATGAGGGACTCTTTGTGAGCTCTCGATCTCTTGGTATTGATCCTGATCAGCAACCAGGAATCATCATCAGCTAAGTTCTTGGCAAGGTCATTCCATGTAGATTCTTTCCCTGAAAGATTGACTTTTACTAGAGGAGACTGACTGAGCCTTTTAAAATTCATACTAATGTGTGGTTCCTTACACAATTGTCAGAATAGTGTAAAAAGTAACGCCACATAAGCCACTTTTTTTTTCAATGTCTTTTGGTATTGCAACCTTTTGGGGAAGATTTGAGATGTTGACTAAAATCTAAGTTTGGATTCAGAAATACCAATTAAATTCTGATTATTAATCAAAATTTAAGTCTAAAATCGCACTTGATTGGGAGCGATATCTTTAGGCAAGTTTGCTTAATTCCAAATACAAAATAGTGTCCCTTAACCTGTACCAGTGTTTAATGAACAGTCTATAGCTTAGAGAGTGCATTCTTGGTAAACTCATGAATTTCCCCAACCACTTACCAGAACTCTTAGAATTTCTTCTCTTATTTAAGGTTTCTTCAGCATGCTGTGAAGGAAAGACAATAAAAAGATAAACGTTCCCAATATATTTTATTCATTTTCTACTATATTTTACAAGGTGAATGATTTATATGCTTAAAATATTCTAGCACAAAACAAAACCTGAACAGGTGGATTTTGGTGGAAAAATAAAATAAGTTTTATTATTATGCAGCAGGACAATTCTCTTTCTATCACCCATTACTTTGGGCAGAATAAAGTAGACAGCTCATGCTGAGAAAACTGAGATGTAGACAATGCAAGAGCTAAAAGGCAGACAATCCACTCAGTAGTGTCTCCGGCATGGATCCCTGAACACTATGGTGAGCCATCCCCTTTGAATGAATAACACCATGAACTTAACTGTTGCTTGCTTTCAGTTTGGAAAGTCATTTTGTAAAGAGAGAATGTAAATGATCTCATTGTTGTGGTTAAATCCATAAAGTCCCTTAGTTCCCCATGTTAAATGTATTTGTATAAAGGAGCCAGTGACAATTATTTTAAACACAGCCTATTTCCCCATTTGAAGTGTTGTTTTTGTAAAAGGAGAAATGGTTATGATTATATTGGTATATCCTTCAGTGTCTGCTCGAGATGCCAATGTAAATGTGTCTCTTTCCAAAGTTTCCAATTAACCTGAGATGATTTAATCTTGGATGGGTTAGTGCTAGATTTGGGTTCTAAATATGTGTTTTCAGAAGATGTAATTATAGTTTTACCAAATACTATACAGAAAAGTGTCATCCCTCATGTTACCAAAACAAGTTTTGTAAACTTTTAAATTGAATCAAATATTTTCTACTTCTAAAGAACTTAATTATTCATCATAGGCAATATTTTCTTTTCTTTAAAACAATTAAAAGGTAGCATTTGAGGAGCAGGATTTTTGAGACTGCTGGTCCTTGGCTGTATGCTAACGTCGAAGTGCTTGGTACAAGGCGTGTTTTGCATTAGGCTGCACACCTGATCACATGTTTGTTGGAAGGTTTCCAGAGTGTGGTCTGGAAGGTACTGTTACTTCCAACTTGTGCCACTGAAATTAAGATCCACTCCCCAGAGAGTACAGATGAATTAACACAATACGCTCCATGTATAGTGAAAACAAACTAACCAGGATCACTGCTTTGTTCAGAACTGAGAAATGTGGCTTAGCACATAGGGACAGAAGACAGAATGAATTCTATTTCTGTAAAAGTAGAAACAATGACTAACTTAGCTTTGTTTTAGGCTTCTCAAAGATGCTACAACCCTATGAAAACAAGGGCTCTGTGCATTCCAAAAGCAATACTTTCCTACCTTTCCCTTTGCTTATTTGCAGTTTATTATAGCATAAAAGATAGACAGATGATTGGGAGCAAAAAAAAATAACATTAAAAATCATCAGACGTCGAGCTTTCTTATTTGTACACATTAAAGCCATTTTATCATCAAGAAAGCATCAATGCCATATCATTAGCAAATAAATAATAATCACTCAGACATGAAGAGGTATTCAAAGACTAGAGGGTTTTGGTGATGAAGACAGGAGAAATAATAGAAATGTGCATAGAGCTGTTGGTATATCTTGTAGGGAATATCTAGAAAATTAGATTAATCAAGGAGCAGACATTTGGAAGAAAGTTTGTGTGAATGCCTGACAGTCTTGCTCTTTCCCTCATTTCAGATGTTGGCAGGGTAGCAGGCAGCTCCAAGGGAAATGTGCTCCTTTCATACTTGAGTAATTGATGAATTGTATGCAATATGCAAATGAGAATCCATAAATCTTATGAATGACAGCTTAATTTATGTGAGCCTTAATGAATGCAGGATTAGATTTTAATTAAATATCCTCAAAGGCACCCTGAGTAGTAGATTTTTTTTTTTAGGCCCTGTTTTTGAAGACTTGTTTCTCTAGCAATGCATTTTACACAAGCAAAAACCAGGCAAAGAACTTCGCCTACATTTAATCAGAAGCCATTGCTTTGCTTTACTTAAACACCAGCAAATAAACTGATAAGTCCAAAGCCAAATGCATGTGAATCTCTTTATTTTCTATATATTTCAGTAAATCTTATTACTTTTAAAAACTATTGGTCTCTGTTGTTATTTTCTATGCTTAATATAAAAAAGTTATTATAACTTTACCAAAAATGTCTATCACTGGAGTGCTGTTTAATAAGATATTATGGAGATAGGTAAACATTTTAACTATCGAATGCAATTAGAATAAAATAGGGTCTTCTAAGACAGTTTGTTCTTTTATAAAAATTGACACATAATACTTAATGAAATAAGATAAATATCAGAGGTTTTATACATGATATTTAATAAGGAGTATTGCATCCTAAACTTAGAATGTAAATATTCATTCTCCAATGAAATAGTTATATCTTTAATTTTTATTGACACTTTGAACTTGAATATAGGTTTTTCATTAGTTGTGTGTTAGATGACAACAAAATTGCTTTTCTGTGGAGAATTCTCTTTTTTAAATTAATTATTAAAATGCACCCTTGATATGTTGTTTACAAAACCAATCATCTGTTCTTCCCATCTGAAATGTTTCTTTTGTGAACTCTTACTGAGTTTATGTTTTCAGGACTCAGAGGTTCCTACTGAGTGTTAAGTCCTGAGTGTTAATGCTACAAGTGCCTATGTGAATATAAGGGATTAAAAAATAGGCAAGAATTTCCATTATAAGTGGAAAAGTTAATAGAGGTTTGAATGAAGTTTATTCACTCAAACTGAGAATGGAAGTTTCCAGCCTTTCAGCAAGAACCCTTATCCTCGGTCTAAGATAGGACTGTCTGTGGAGACCCTGGAATATATTCAAGATATATTTGTGAGTTGATGACTATGTTTTTATATATGATCAGAATGTCCATTAGTTTTCTAAAGGGGATCCCTTAAGCAGTGATTAATATTGTCATGCAAAATTTAGTTACAAAAGCAGAGCTTCATAAACCAAAGTGTCTATATGTGAAACCAGACCAAACTGTATAATCCAGGTATAGCTATTAACCAATTAATCGTGAGACACCCAAAACTATTTTAGCTAACTGACTTTCAGCTTCATATTACTAATTAATTGTTAACAGTGTATTGTTTATTTGAGAACAATATCTAAGCAGAATATCTTGCATTTTTGTGTTGCTTTCGATCACAATTGCTATCTCTATTTTGATGAATTTAGGGGCTTTTTCTAACGTAAATATCACATTCATTAACTAGCTAGACAAAGAATGTTTCCTGACAATAGGAAAAGACAAATTATCAGTATGGCATGATGATGCATTCCTGTAATCCCACGTGGGTAACTGAGGCCAGAGAATCATGACTTTGAGAAGAACTTAGGAAGCATGCAAAGACCTTATCTTAAAATTATTCCCTGCACACAATGACAATATAGTTGGAAAGAACAAAGCGATTTAAACACAAATAAGGATATCTATGTTTTCTCAATATTTCTTGAGGGCAATTCCAAATCAACATAAGGAATATCACTAACTCTTCCTTCTAAGCACACAGGGAAGGACAGTTCTGTCCTCTCCTGCCCTTCTCAGGCCACATGCCCCTATTTACTGTTTACTTAGTTTATGAAGAAGGCCATGGATACTATATTTAGTCACAGATTAAACATAGTCCAGGAACAATGACAACATACTGATAAGCTGAAGGTAAAACTTGGGAATCCTGGCTCAAAAATTAAAGCTTATTTCCCATCTTGTTAAGCCTACTGCTGTTTTATGAGTACACTTTAGTCTCTGTCAACACATTTCACATTGTTGTTTCAAAGAACAGGAAAAAGGGGGAGGAAAATTATATAATGCTACATTGGAGCCATTTAAAATGCACCAAATTTCTCAGCTCACTGCACTGACATTTTTCAAGTCATCTCCAAACCTTGGAGTACCCCACTACTAAGCCTCAAGTTTAATCCTGAAGGGGATAAGAATGCCACAGGAAGAGTACAGAGTCAACTAACCTGAACCCTTGGAGCTCTCAGTGTCTGAACTACCAATCAAAAATATACATGGGCTGGACCTAGGTCTCCCTGCACATATGTAGCAGATGTGCAGCTTGGTGTTCATGTGGGTCCTGAACAACTGGAACCAAGCCTGGAACTGAATCCTAAAAATGTTGCTTGTATGTAGAATATGTTCTACTAGCTGGGCTGCCATCTGGCTTCAGTGGGAGAGGAAATTCCTAGCCTCACAGAGAATTGAAGTGCCAGCTTTGGGGTGATACCCATAGAAGACCCAACCCACCCAAATAAGAAGGGGGAGGAGGGAAGGATTGTGGGAGGGCATGACAGGGAGGAGGCAGTGAGCTGGATGTAAAGTGAATAAGCAGAAAATAAATATAATTAATTTAAAAAAATAAAAAACTTTTAAGCAAAGAATTTGGGTGGTGAAAATGATTTTGTCAGCAGTGCCTTATCTGAAAAAAAATATATATATAGGAGTTTCCAATTGAGTAGATTGTATTTATTCTTAGATGTTTTGCGGTGGTTTTTGTGCTTTGCTAGTTTTATTTCATTTATTTATTTATCTAGTTATTTATTTGTTTGTTTATTTATTTTTGTGTGACAAAGTCTCATTCTGTAGTCTAGGCTCTCTGGGAACTCAGTGTGTGATACAGGCTTCAGCCTCCCTAACTTTAGCATTGCGCAAACAGGCCCCCATTCCCAGCTTCAAAATGGATTACTGCTCTATAAGTTTCCTTTAAAGAAAAAAAAAATAGCAGCAATTCTATAGCTTCTATCCAAACACATAAAATTCAGTATGAAAACAGTATTTGTTAGTAAGTCAACAAGTTTCATGAAAAATGGATTTGGGATCATATAGATAAAAACAATTTTTTTCAACTCCCTAAATTTGCCAAGAAGAAAGTAAAGCCAAAGAAAGATAGAATCCTCATTTTTATCCCACATCTCCTACTCATTTACAGAAAATAACATTTTCTAGCTGCATCTGTCAAGAAATACTTTTTCTAAAATAGAAATATTAAGTCTTCACAGTAAATACATTGAAGATAAAGCTTATAGATAAAGCTTGCAATGGCCTAAAAACATATTTCCCAATATTATCCACTCAATAAATAGCATTATAGTACCCATAGTCCTCAGAAGAATCACTGAAGTATCCACGAATGTAAATGTATTCAAACCTTAATGTGCTGAACCTCTTAAGACATAAAATCATTTAACAAAGTAGTAAGGAATTATATGTAAAGTATTATTTCAAGATGAATATTATACGCATTTCTTTTCAAAATGATTTAGGAAAGAAAAATGTTGGAATATTTAAATGATCACACAAAATAAACAACAAAGTTAAAAATAACTTCCCATGCCATGGCTATAGTGAATCAAGGGGAAAATATCAACTCATTTGTTTTCATTCTTCATGTGACGGTAGGTAATGATATTATTAGTAGTTCTTTGGAAACAGTGGATGGAATGAAAAATACAGTGACCTTAATTGGCATGTAGCTATCTGAAGTGTCTAAAATCATGCTGTTTTAAATGTATGCAGTGTCATATAATTATGGAATTTGGAATACCCATAGTTACCAAATGAAAGTGGCATTTAAGTGGTTGGCCCTTTAATTCAGAGCCCTTAGTAGATGGAAATATGTTCATCTCGTACCTCCTCTAGTGATAATTATCATTGCGTTGTTGGATCACATTTCTCGACTCTTGTGTAATTTAGCTCTGTCAGCATTAATCTCTTGGATGTTCACATCAGTGGAACTAAATGTCTGCTTAATATTATGGTGGTGATGCAGTTGTCATCTTAGTAGAAAAAAAAAACAATGAAAAAAATTAGTGTTAGATTACTCAAATGCAGGATCAAAATTTCTGGCCTAGTATCTGAACATTGATATTTTTAAGAAGTCATATTTGGAAATCATTTTGTAATTCCCTCATACAGATCTACCTTGGACTTGTTCCTTGAACATGTGTAATTAACTTTTCTCTCCTTTCTCTTTCATTACTGGTATTAGCATTATTGCTTCTCCTATTAGCAAATATTTGGGGTAATAAATAAAACAGAAAAACTTTTTATAACACAGATTTCTATTTTCTTTACATATATGATCATAGCTGTATTTAAAAGGGTGTGGGAACATTTTGACAGGTGTGAGGGATATAAAGTCACCTTTGCAAGGAAAAGAACTCTCTGATAAAATCATTATAGTCTTGATAAGAAAAGTTCAGAGACCATACTGTTTGATATTACACATCATTTTATTACTTTTGTATTGATCTTCATCATTTACGTTGACAGCAAAGCATTGACAAAGTGAGACTCAGTGGAAACATTTATTTGTACAAAGGAACCAGGTCCACATTTTTTAAATTTTTACATCATGAGCTAGTTAGCAAGCAAAAAGATTCAATATTTCATTAAATCCCCAGTCTTCAAAGAATCTGAAAACTTAAACACCGTGTAGTGCTTTGGAATTTAAAATGAATGAATTCCATTTATATTACAGTTTAATTTAGTTCATCAAACACATTTGTTAAACATGATTATGGCTGAGCCTTGAACTAGACATTATGGCTGAGAGTGGGACAGAGAGGCATCTTCTGCCTGGCAGGCGTGCACATGGCTTTAGGAGCATGAGGGTGGAGGTTATACATGACAAAATGACTGAAGATCAAATAAAAGAGTATAAACGACATCATTGATAGAACCATAAACTAAAAACATTTGACTCAGGCATGGTCCTGGAGGGTTTTATTTACTCCTAGCCTGACTGTGTACTAAGCACTGCTACATTGGGTTTCCTGATGAAGACTATGCGAGGACGTTGCCATTCACTGGCCCATGTGTAAAGGCCATTTCTATTATACTCTATTGCTGGTTATTTGTCAATGTTCAAAATTCATTGTTTTAGAGATGATGTCTCTGCCCTACCAAGCTAAAGGCACCATTGTAGAATTCTGTTCTCTAATTTTGTCTGTCTGAGCACCCTCTTCCTGTACCACAAAATACTCTCAGTTGCTGACGAAAGTACCAGTAAACAAAGACAAATGTACAACTGCAAGTAGAAATCTTTAGTGAAACTTCATGAGACTTTTCTAGAAGAGCACTATTAAAATATTTGATGCTATGTTTCATAGCCATCTCAAAGACACTGAGATTGCCACTCTAAATGCTTTGATTTCTAGAACAACTTTCCTATGCCTCTTTTATTCATGTATGAAGATTTAATATGAATACAAAAGTAGTTAGATTTATGAGAATATAGGGGTTAAGTTTGGGGAAAGAAAACTAATGAAGAGGCTTGTGATGCCAAAGAAAGACATGTGTTCTGTGATGTTCCTTAAACAGTAAACTCCATGATGAAATGAGCCATTCTGGTGGTGGGTCAAAGGCAACATTTCAAAGGTGGCCCACAAAAGCTTCATTTATTTCTATTCTTAACAAATCATAGAAGAGGTTCATCCACACAGAGGCAGCAAACTCTTTTAAGTCCAAATACTCATAATTTAAGTTTTGAAACTTAATTGTCAATTATATTTTTATAGATTGTTGAAAACAAGACCCTGAGTAATGTAGATATATTAAGTGATGACCTCAATCAAGAAGACTACAAATTCCAAAAACCAGAGCAACACTGGTCACGAGACAGAACAAGTGTCAGATCCTTCATTTTCCTAAAGATTCTTCGGGCCATTACTCAGATTTTTTCTTTCCTGGTGACAGTTACTATAAAGCAATGGCTAAAGTGTCTAGATTAAGGGATTTGTAGAACATCCAGCCATCAATATTACCTGAAACCCAGAAGACATAATTAATGAAGAGAAAAGATGATGAGATAGAAAGTATATATTTGAATAAATCATCAGCTAGTGTTGGGGGTGGAGATTACAGAGCAAAGAATAATACAGTGTAGACTTAGAGGGTATGTGATTCTATGAAGCAAAAATCTTGAAAATTCAATATTTCTTATACCCTATTGCTGATAAACTCAATATTTTTAGAGCTTTTTCATAGCACTAAAGGGACAAATATTTCAACATACATGCTTGCTTGCCTCTGTCAATAAGCTTTTCCCTCTGCTTTAACGAATACTATCTCATTATCTGTGTATTCAAAGTAAAGGAAATACATTTCTCCTTCCTTTTATTTTTACTTTATTTTACCAAATATTTTAATTTTTTGTTGTTGTTGTTCCCTATTAAATTTTTTGTTGAAGTGCCCTATAAAGCTATTCCTTTCCACATGGGAGCTTATTCCTCTCTTTGTTTATTTATTTGCTCTAGATATTGAAGGTCTTAAACTGGTAAATGCTATTTTGAGGAAACATGCAAAGTGGGTCAAGGTCTTTTTAAACATTAGAACACACAATTCATCAAAGGCTCAGGATAGCAACAGGTAACCTAGGGTATAGTATATACATGTTATACACTGGTGAAAAACAGTGTTCTGAATGAAGTACTCCAGAATTAATTTTGGATGAAGAAAGAAAGAGAATTAAGTTAGATACAATATAGGACTACTAAGCACAAAAATCGATATGTTGCATTTTAAATGTGAGTGGAAGATTTCTGTAAAATTTCAATATGAATATTGCTACTAGAGTCTCAGTTGTCAAGTACTGTTTCTCTCTTTGACGTTTTCATTCCTCAGAAAATGATAAAATGGACAACTTAATTAAAATAGTCACAGTATAATTTAAGCATAAAATGTGAAAGAGGAAGAAATCTAGAAGATGGAGTCAAAGCTGTACATTGGCTTATATGGACACATAATTTCTAATTCTTTACTCCTTGGAAACTAAATAGTAGGCATAGAAGCACAGAATGAATGTGTGTTTTGTGTAGTGGTGTGTGTGTGTGTGTGTGTGTGTGTGTGTGTGTGTGTGTGTATTCCTTGCAAACTCTCTGAGAGACTGTGTTTTCATTTCTGGTCACCACCTCAGCAAACTAATCAATGAGGCATGAACTGCTATCAGCAGTGAGAGAAATGAAAAATAAACCCCAGATAATCCCTCAGTTAAAAGGTTATTCTGTGTGATAAAAGCTATTTTGTTAATTTATTTACTTACTGGTACAGTGAGATAAAGTGGAAGTACAATTAGGGAATTCTTGCTGAAAGGAATTTAAAGGGCAATGATGACTTCATATTTTGTAATATCTGACATATAAAAACATTTTCAAACCAAAATTTTATTGCTCATGAGATTCTACATTATTTTGCTTCAGTTTAATATTTTAAATAAGTAATACAGTTCATTGTACTTAATAAAAATAAAACTAGTCTTTTAAGTGAATGTATATCTTTTTATGACGTGTCTCTTAATTTGAATAGAGATTGTAATTCCTTAGAAGAGAATTCCTACGTTTCAATATTCTAATAGTAAGAGAACGGTGAATATTTTTTGGATAATTGTATATTTCTCACATTTTGAGTCTAATATTAATTTCCTTTCTCTTGTGAGACTATTGAATCCTGGAGAAGAGATTTGTAGAATAAATATTCTGCAGCTAAATGTTTTGTGTTCTTGAACAGAAAGTATATATGAATTGTTACATTAATGGGATAAAGCTTATAGGATAGTTCATACTATTATGGTAATGGAGGGAAATTAATAAGCAACGTGGAACTGGAAAGATTAGGGGAAAAGCTGAGGAGAACAAGTGTAGGCTTAACATAGACAATTGAAGGAAGGGGCATTCTACACTGAAGGACAAATGTACACACAGCGTGGACATATGGAAGCAGTTAGGCACCAACTATAAACCAGGGTGAGAATGATAGGAAAACTTTGCCTGAAAGGAGCTGAAGCATTTAATTTAGAGAGCTTTGAATCCTGTGATAAGAATCCTGAAAAACTTTCAGAAAGCACTGGTGGTGTTATAATGTTCAGTCTGTAATTATCAGTTATGCCATTATCAAAAACTGCAGGGACTCAAAGCAAAGGACCTGAGATAAGGCTGCATAGTAGGAATGAAGGGGACAGTGGATTGGGAAATATAGAAGGTAAGATGAGAACAACCTGGGGACTGAGCAGTGTGAAGGACACTGGAAAACGGCAGTAATAGTGTGACTGCCAAAATTCTGGTCTTAGGACCTGGGCTGTACAGGATTGTCACCAGACATATGGAATCCATTAGGTTATGACATGCAGGGTCAAAGCTCAAGGCATCTGGAGGCACAGGCAAAAAGTCTAGTTACATGCCACAGCAATGTAGTTTGTGGACTAAGCTGAAAAGGGAAACATCACTTCCATATTATCAGAAGTTCATATTTATTGCTGATGATTTTGAGAGCATTTCCATCTCTAGAAGGAACACTGGGTGTTTGGTTTGAGAAAAAGAATTTTTGTTACTTTTTAAACAAAGCATACTGTAATTTATTTAGAATTCACCAGGTGCCCCAAGAGTCCAAAATGAAATTTTTATTATTTATCTTATTTTGGGGGTAATTATAGTTATACAATTTTCTCTTTTTCTTTTCTCCTTCTTCCTTCCACCTCCCCAAAAGATCACAGCTTATTTTTGATTAAGAATTATTGTATAGGTATAAGCATATAATATATTGTAAATATTGTATAGGTATAAGGTATAATAATATACCTACTATGTATAGGTATATATGTGTATACATACAAACACATATATACATACATGTGTATAGATAGAGATATAGAGAGATAGAGATGAAGATGATATAGATAGATATTCATACACACACACACACACACACATACACACAACTGAATGGATCTGATGAACATTAAATTCAGACATGGAGATGGATAGGAGATGCAATGAACCTTCTGCTTTGGTTTGTAGAAGTGGTGGCTTCTATTCCTTCTAAGAGGAAAAGAAGTGTAGTTTCAAGTTACTTAATACTCCTTAGTTTAATCTACAAGAACTGGCCAATGGCATGAATTTGGATGGATAGCGAAATTTCCTGTGATATCTTCATACAAAAAAAATCTAGCAGGGTGGAAAAAGGACAACAACACAGAGGTAGAACTTGGAAAGACACAAAGCATTAGAGTGTACTCCTGAACATTAGGGTGTACAGACTTGTATCTTCCCTTTATTCTCTTGGTTCACACTTCTAGCTGATCATCCTATAATAACATGAGCTCACATGAGTATTCATTTCAGTTTTGATCGTTTTATCTCCTACAGCCTCCTCGGGTGGAAGGAAAGTTGTGGATTCCAGAGGGCTGAGTGACTTGCCAAGGAAAGGCATGTAATAAATGATGCCTTCTGTCTTTTGATCCATGGCAAAGTGACCTTTGTCCCTATTATCCAGAGGTGCCAGGGTATAATGGAATAAGCACAGGCTTTGAAGTCACAGATCCATGGATCAGACACGGAGATCTGAAATTTATGAGCCATGCTATTGGGACAGTCTGCTCTGAGTTTTCTCATCTGAGGAGCGGAAGTAATATCTGCAGTACAGTGCTGGGATTTAAATGAGATAGATATTTTACTTGGTACAAAGTAAATCTCCTGAATATGTTACCCTTTCCCTTTTTCACAGTAAAGTCACCAGCACCTAAACTACTTACATTTCAAACTAAAGAGACTCCATGGAGCCAGTGTGCAAACATCAGTTAGCTGACTAGGTTCATTCTCTGGGTCTTTTGTGTTTCTTCGTCTAATACCTTTCACACCCTTAAATTTTAAAACTCCCATTTATGCTTCTTAGAATTTTCAAGAGGGTGCTCCAAAACCAAGTATAACAGTTTCCCTGCAATGTAGAAGTATTTTCATGGGACTATCTGCAAGATCTGTTTAAGAATTAAATGAACCTAAAGGATTTTCTTAAAGGATTTAATTGTATTAAGTCGTGTTGAACTAGGATTTTAACATTTTGTGGTTGGTCTGGTCACCTCTCAAATGTACTCAATACTAGATGTTCAAATGCAGCTGCATGAAAGCCTTTGTATGTGTCTTCCTTCTACAACACTAAACCATAACGAACATCCAACTTAAGCTATCCTGTGGGGAAAAGGCTGTTATACATATTTTATTGCTAAAAAGGGGGATTCCTTCGTTATTTCATGGTAGACAAGTAGCATAAAGTAGAATATTAATGCAGCAACCTTAATTCTATATGTGTGTATGTGTGTGTGTCTGTCTGTCTGTATGTATGTATGTATGTGCATAACTATCTCTAATCAGTTAGTTTTTCAAACTTCTTTACTGTGTCAAACCAAAGTATAATTCTTTCTGATATGCTGAGGCTTCTGGGTACCATGACAAAGGTTTCCTCTACATGATTCAAATAGATGCTTGGATGAAAAATTTTCTGAGAAGACACAACAGAAACAAACTCATATGGAATGATATTCAGAGCTACAGTGAGCATCTCATTAAGCAGTGATGCTGAAGGAGATGAAGTATTACCATGATGATATATTTATTTTAAATATCTATAGAGACTATTTTGTGAGTGTCAATAATGATAGAAAAATAATTTATCTTTATTACATTATTATTAACTTTAACAGTATAATTGTTTAAAAGAAGCTATGAACAGACCATATATATATATATATATATATATATATATATATATCATGTTATGATTATTTATGAACATTAGAAATTATATTTCTTTCCATAATTGTTTCTGGAATGGTACCCATTTATGACATTTATTTGGTTAGAATGTAACCTGCTCTGAAGACTGGTTTTATGTCGGGACTGCCAATATCTATTTAGTTCTTGGTCACATTTTGGTTTGCAGAAATAAGCCATAGTCTAATTAGTTGATTTAATAAATTGTGTCTTTCTAAATTTATTGCCCTTAGAAAAGCATGGTATTTTAAAATACAGAAATGTTACCATTTAAAGACAGATTTCCATGAGAAATTAATAAAATATCTGGGCTTAAATGTAAGATCACTTAGATGTATAATGATTTAAACCATCTGTTCTTTATTTATGTATTGTGGGGCTTTATATAGTACTTTTTGTGGATTAATCCTTATCTATCAATGTGCTTTGGTACAACATAATTATAAGAGAACAATAATATATTTCTGTCAGCTACCATTCATTCAATGTTTTATGCACATTTAGTCTATTGAATTAATCTCCGAAACAATAGAAAGAAATTCTTTGCTAGAAATAGCTAGCTTTTGCCTTGGCTTTGTGGCCGGATGACATTAGAGAACATATATAGTTGTTGAACCTGATTGCTTTAACAGCCCTGAGGTTGATAGTATCAGGTTCCAGCTTGCCCTGCTAGGTCAACGTGGACCCAGTCCTCTAAAGAGAAAAGTTCACACAAAGTTCACTTCTATTGTTTTACCATGGTTACAAAACAGAGATAAAAAAAAATAAAAAGAGGGGTGGGTTTGTGACCTGTTCCTTCCTTGAGTCCTCTCTTTCTCCTGAATTCTTTCTGATTTTACCAATCAAACACTGCAACAGAGAAAACTAAAACATACAATAGTTTGTAAATCTGTAAGGCTTAAGTATGCTTTATTATTGCTTGTAGGTAACCTTTGGATGTAGATGAATAATATTAAAGTCATTGCAGAAAGAATTTAGATTAGCTTAATTTCAGTGAAAATATTATTTAATTCCTTCTCCACTAAAAATTAAAATTTATAAGGTGGGTGGGCATGGTGGAAAGGATTGTTAATTGGTCTGGAAGGGTAAATGTAATAATTTCTTGAAAATAATTTAACTTTGACCAAATATGCTGAAATAATTGCTATAATGGAAGGGAGAGATCAGAACTAAAATATCTTCATTTAAGACTTTCCATTTTTAATCTTATTCGGGTACTTTTGTTTATACAAATTTAAGAGGTTGAACTATGTAAGGGACTATTATGCCCTTACTCAGAGAAATATATGGGTATCTTTTGAAAATATGTAAAAGCTTAATTCAATTCAGTTTCACTGCCTTAATGTTAAGCTACTAAGTCAGTGAAAATTTTTCTTCTAAATTATTCATCTATTAGTTCTAAAGGACATGAGTACAATTTAGTTTATTGTATTTGATCTACTAAGGTTGCAAAAATCTTATGGCTAAAGCAATAACCCTAAGCTATTCTTATTTTTAAAATTATTGTTAATATATACAATGTAGTATGTTATCTATATAGCTCAAATACAACCACTACTTGGTGATATTTATTTTTATCATTCTGTGTACTTTGTTTTTAAGTGTGAATTAATAGTCAAAGAAAAGTAATTTCAAGTAGACTTGATTAGTGGTCATTCTGCCTATGACTCCAAAGAAAAATACTATTTATAGAAAAGGGTATAAACAGATGGAATTTTAAATTTAACACTAAATATATGTTTAAGAAATACTTTTTAGATACTTTAAAGTCTGTTGTCATAATAGAAAATTACTATCTGCCATTTATACTATTATTTAAATTGAAGAATGAAGGGATGGATCTCTTAAGATCAAGACAGAAGTGTGATCTCTATTGTCTAATTATTTATTGACCTTTACTCTTTTGATTGGCATAATTTCACCTATGTAAAGTATAAAAATGCAATTTTTCATGAGTTAGAATGTTGTGAAGGAAAAGGGAGGGTCAAGTATTTACATAGAGGAGGAAATATAAAAAATATTGTTCATAAATTTTATATCTTTTATATTCACCAAAATGACTCTTGTGTCATACTTCATATAAATATATGCTTTTACAAGAATTTTTCTGAAGTAACACATCTTAATCTTAAAGTATAGTGTGCATTCTTTCTTCATCAAAAAGTTCTTTTTTAAATTTTTTATTGAACATTTTACTTTATTTTTTTACATTTCAAATGTTATCCCCTTCCTTGTTTTCCCCTCCGGAAACCCCCTATACCATCCTCCCTCTCACTGCTTCTACGACAGTGGTACCCCACCAACCTATCCACTCTTGCCTCCCCACCATGGAATTCCCCTACACTGGGGCATCGAGCCTCCCCATGATCAAGGCTTCTCTTCCCATTAATATTAGATAAGGCCATCCTCTGCTACATAGGAAGCTGGAGCTATGGGTCCCTCCATGTGTATTCTTTGGTTGGTGGTTTAGTCTCTTGGAGCTCTGGGTTAGGGGATTCTGTTTGATTGATATTGTTATTCTCCTATGAGTTCTAAGTTTTGGTTTTTGTTTTTTTGTTTTTTGTTTTTTTGTTTTGTTTTGTTTTGTTTTGTTTTTCATTACATTTTGGCAAAATGCTTTGGTTACACTAAAATTATACTCATTAAATCTGAAGAGAACTAACTTGTAGAAACTTCAGTACTGTTAATGATACCCTTGAATTAAATGAAAGCTGATGAATAACTAAATCAGGCAGTAGAAAACAGGCAGAGTGTGACTTATGAATTCAGAGGTCACCTATCCCTTTCCTTCCCGCAGGAAGAATTTACCTCCACCCTTTACCATCAATGAGTTCTTCCCCCAGAGAGAGCATGCAGAGACCTTCCCTGGTGGTCCATTCTAATGTTTAACTGCTCTAATTAGGGACAGAACCATTTTTTTTCATATCTTGTTTACATCCCTTGTTACAGTTTAAGAGTCAGCACTTATTTTTAGTGTTATCTTTCTGTTTTTTATTGCTGTGTATTCTAAATTTATTATTGGCCAGATTTTCCCAGTGTATGAAGATGTAGGGATAAATCTTAACATGTTTCCCAACACTCAGCCTAGAATATGACTAAATATATTTTATTTAACTTCAATAGCCTTGGTGTCATGTCTTCTTGCCCTCCTTTGCACCTTTATTCCCATTCAGAAAATGACACACTTATTTGCTTTCATGTAGAATAGCCCACTAGGGTGTATTTGATCTCTTTGTCATGTTCTAATTCGTTGAAAAACTGTAATATGCACAACAGACAAAAAAAAAATGAGTTTTCCAGAAACAAACTCTAAAACGTTTTTTAAAATTTCTTCTGTAAATGAATTCTTCTAAACACTATAAAATTTCAATAGCAGTTTTGAGAAGACTGTATGTTTTGCAAATAATAAATACCTGTGTAATCATGAAAGTATATTTTAGGTAGATAATTAATGTATTTACTCATGTACAATTATTAATGTCATCCATTTGTATCTTAGAGAAATTCTTGACCCCAAGACCTCTTACAAAGTCTGGTGGTATTCAAGTCCCATTCAGGAAATGGTCACACAATGACATGTGACGTACTCACTGATGTACAATGACATGTGACATACTCACTAATGTACAATGACATGTGACGTATTCACTGATGTACTTATTTTGCCTATTGTAGAGTGATACATAAAACCTTTCATCAGGAAAAATCTAACTATTAAGCATTTTCCTAAATTTAATTTTCTTAGGTAGGAGAACCTAATTATTATTTCTCTGTACATTTTGTTTCAGGTCATTATGATACTTTTCTTCTTAAGGAATGAACTGCCCCTTTTTCCACCTGCTACATTCCAATTATTCTCCAAGACCCAACCAAATCTAAGATATTGTGAGTTGTTTAGAGCTAACTATCCTATTGTCCTGGTCTGTTGACAGTTACACCAGAACAAAAGCAAAAAGTAGGACCAAGGAGACACAAGATAAAAATGCACAGGATTCCTTATTTTAATTTATTTTTCATTTACATTTAATGTATTTTATTTTTATATAATGAGGCCTCAGACATTGTAGGCAACTCTTATACCATTGAGTTATACCCCAGCCTTAAACTCCTTAATTTGAAAAAGGGTTAAGAATTCAATGTGGTGATAGGCAAACATTGGACTAATAGGAGTCTCCATAGCAAATATGTTCTGTCCTAATGCAGATTGCATAATCTCCTCTGACTTTCAAAGGGGTGCTCATGCAGTGTGCAATTCATGCCTATCATGTATATTTCTTCAATACAATCTGCATCAATATATGTGTATCTTTCTTAGCACAAAGTTGCAACTTCCCCAAATGGCAAACAGTTTTCAAAGTTTTTCAGTTTTTAATCTAGTAAAGTTGTTTAAAAAAACAAACACACAAACAAAAATAAGCAATCACTAGATCGTATTGAGTCAAATGTGATTATATTGATCTATGACTGAACAGGAATTGCATTTAGAGGAATGTTTGTGAGAAGTAAAACATTCAGATAAGCGTTTCAGCAAAGGTTAGGTCTGAAACATCTTACAGAGGAGCACTTTTTACAAATATCACAGTGAAAACTATCATTTAGTAAAAAGCTTTTTGAAGCAATATAAGTAACCAATATAAACACTTCCTGCGGAATCAGACTCATCGTAAGTGCTAGAATTAGTTGGAAACAGAGGTCAATGGAGTACAAGAGGGTGTACAGTATTTAGTTGACGTTAATGTAAGAGGAAATTATGTTTGGAGAGATTGTGTGGGGTGGATAGCAGATATGTGTACAGAAGAGTGCACATGTCCATGTCTATGCATGAAGTGGCTGGAATAAGTAAGTAGATGTCCTGTTATACCATTCTCTACCTTTTCTCTCTTTAGAGAGAGTTTCTCACTGACTCTGTTGATAAGCTGGCTGTCAGACCTCCTCAGAATTCTTCTATCTCTGCTTTCCAGAGCCCTGGTGTTTCAGTAAAATTCATGGATATACCATGGGTCCATGTGTGATAGATTTCTAAATGCAGATCCTAATAGTTGCACAACATGCACCCAGTGAGCCCTATCATCAGCCTCAGGATGAAAGTGCTTTAACGTAATTCAGCAATGGGAAAGTATGTTAAAAAATTCATATTTTGCTTGGAATAATATTGTGGAGTTGAAGGAAATTACCATAGCCAAGTAATGGTGCTCCCTGGAAAGTGTTTAGCAGATGAAATAATGCAGAAAATACTATTCATACCTTCGAGGAAATTAATTTCATTTTTGTGTTTTGCCAGAATTTAAGAATGGAGGAGCTCCAAAGAAATCACAGCACATGTTTTCAAAATTCTGATAAAAAACCAGATGAATTGGAAAATAATGTGCTACTGTTTTGATTATTTCAAATCAGCATATTTGCAAATAAACACTTTATTGAAATTTCAACTACAGAAACTAACTAAAGTGTATTTTCATCATTGTACAGATAAGAAAAATATTTACTCAATTAATTTCATCAATAATGGCTCAATAAATTTACAAAGGGTTAGACCCATATATAATATTAATTTTGACCTTTTTTATTTTAATCAGGAAGTAAAATGTTCTTTGTAAAATGCCACTTAAAAATTCTGGAGTGATGTAGAGTTCTGTCCTTAGGGAATATTCATATAAGAAAGTAGTGCATTCCTTATCTCAGTGTCTAAAGATGCTTCTGCCAACCATCTAGCCTGAGTTTCATCCGTAGAACACACAGGCATAGGTAGACAACCAATGTCTACTAGCATGCCCTCTGACTTCCATATCCATGGCATAGCACAAGAACATGTATAGAGTATTGAGAAAGATGGCTATGGGGAAGAGAGATGAGTGCCTAGAAGCGAACAACTGAGAAGCACTGAATAAATTCATCATTTACCACATAACAAGCAGATGTGGTGGCAAGCACCTGTAATTGGGAGGACTTGAAGTAGAAATGTTCCAGGCAATACTCAGATGCACATGAGTTCAAAGCCAGCCTATTCTCAAGAGTCTATGTCTCGAAGAGAAATAAACTAAGTAATGGCCACAATGACATCTGACTACCTTGATGCTTAATGGAGGAGAACTTATAGCAAGCCGAAAAGAGGATATATTGGGTATAATTCATTTTTAAGGAAAATAATAATTTGATTTGTAGATGAAAATGGTAATACCAGGGTCTTTTGGACACTTAGCAACCAAAATACCTTTCACTGGTTTTCTCTTAGGAACTGAGGTAGTTAGTCTCTGGCAGTTAGTAAATTGCTTAGATGCCTGTCCAGTCACTTACAGAATTGGGCAGTGTGGAATAGAATAATTCAAATGTATCAAAATCCTTTTTTTTTTTAATAAATTCGTTTTCAATGATGTTTAATGATTTTTTAAAATGATTTTAAACCACTGTATACTTCGGCAGTCCTTGGGTATTTTCTATAAACAGATTTTTTTTTTTATTAAAATAAGTTCCTTTCTTCAAACAATCTAAAGGCTGCAAGGAAACTTGAGCAGTGCAGCTATGCTCACTGAGCTGAGATACACCAACAATATTGTCCTATCTCTGTTCTTGTCCTTCAATCTTGTCCCAGTCTGAAGTCATTGTATGAATACAGGTACAAATCTCCATAGAAAGCATTGTGACTGGAAGGATATCTACTTCAATCCTTAAACATCCTTTGACAGTAAGCATTAGGAACTTCTAAGACACTAGATAGATCTTTCCATACAACTCAGAATTATCTTAAATAAAACGGATTGCATAAATAGAAACATATGTGTATACACATAGATACTTAGGTACATATATGTATCTATGTACATAGGGCTTTTCAACATTGCACATAATTATTTAAATAGAATTGTACCAGACAAATTACTGCACTGGATTTGAGAAACAAACAAGCATTACTGTAGTAAATGTATTTTTGTTTTTTTTCATTTAAAACATCATTTCTATATTTTCTTTTTGAAAAGAGATTATGTCACCATTAAGTGAATACAAAGTTTTTTAGTGATTGTGTTAAATTCAGCATTTTTTAAAATATCCTTTTTTGCTTAATTTCGGGTCTCTACATTTTCCTCTTTTGTATTTAGCCTAATTGCTTAGGGTATCAGACAATTATGCAATGCCGTCTTTAGGTAGCATATATTCATTCATTCATGTCTTGACTTGTAGATAGCACATAACACACACTACCATTTGAAGTTCATATTCCTGTCCTCTACCTGAACAGTGAATGATATCTGAAGCCCCAAAACTAGAAACAATAAATCCTTATTTTTATCTATTGCTTGAAAATGCTGGTCTCTTCAGTTCTATTGTGGTAATTTGGTCCACATAAACTCATGAAAATAATATAAAATCAGGAGGGGACAAATTCATTTGGGGATGCCAAACTTCTGCCCAGTGATGGTTGATGTCATCTTTACTCACATATTTTCTAACAGGAAGTCATAGAGCAAGCCCAAAGTAAATGGCAAGGCAAAGGATGGATGGATAATCAAAACATCCAGTTTTGTCATTGTACCCTTTGGAATATATGGTAGGGTCAAGACAAGAGTAACTAAATAATTAAAAGCTCTTGCTAATCAAGCAATGTGACCATTGCCTACACTCTCAACTCACAGGTGACTGAAGCAGGACTACTTCAGTTCCCAAGTTCAAGGCTACCTGGAAAAAATGAAGATGCTTTTTTCTCAAAGCAAAAATAGCATTAATTAGCAAGAGTGAACTTATTAAATGTCTTATACTGACATAAGAAAATGAAGGGATTATTTAAAAGTGATTCATTTAAAAAAAAGTAAAAGAACATTTTAGCAGTGTGGAAACCTACCCAAGAAGTGTTCTAAAATGTAGATTGAGATAATGGTAAATAAGGTGGAATACAAGTGGTGAGATGGGTATTTGAAAAGGCACCCACACAGGTTCCTAATTAGTTACTGAGTAAAAGTGGCTCTTCAATATGATTCTCATATAACCTCTTGAAATGTTAAGGTCTACTAATTTTTTCTCTTGTGCAAAAATTCTTCTGAATTGATTAAGTTGACTTTAGAAGGGCTCTGTTTTTTCTTGCTAATTTTAAAGAAGTAATTTATGGTTTAATCCTTTAAAATAAAATTAACTTTTCATTTGGCAGCATCATTTTTGCTGTTGTCAGCACCACCTTTTTCCTAAGATAATTATCATCATGTGTTTCAGGAAAGATGCTAGTGAGAATTTCAATGCTTTGCTATTTTCTTAACACGGTTCCTCGGTAAATCTATGTTATTACACAAATTCAGTGTTACCTTTTGCATGACAATATTTTCTCCATCAACATAGAGGAAAAATAAATTTAAAGTAATTGCTTTTAGAAGTATATTGTTTTAAAGAAACTCTTGTAAATAAATAGGAAGAAAAGTACTTACTGATGTTTGTTTGCTAAGCTTGCTGAAGTAGATGTTGATAGACGCCCCAAATTACTTTCTTTCTTCCTTTACAAGGGTACTTTAAGCTAATCAAGAAACTAACTCATAGTAGCAAATTTGAAAATCATTTTGTAAGAAACTTTGTTACAAGCACTCGATAGGGTTCTCATTTAAATTTACTATCATAAAATGGAAGTTTATATGAAAATGCTGTGCAATTTACAATCCTTTTAAAGTTTGAGAGCTTATTTTACATTTTTCCAAAAAATTTAGATGCAAATTATTTCATGTTAGCATCTACATTTTTCCCCTTTTTTCCCCCCTTCTCTGATGTTTAAAAAGTGGGATGCTGTCACACAGACTATAATGGGAATAATGTGTATTTCACATGGTTTTATTTCTGTTTATTTAAAGACATTCTTTTGACAGGCTGTCCATGTAGCTCTGTGGTAAAACTTTTGAAGCACAGGGTACACTTCTTAGCACTCCTTTCCCCAAATAAGTATTCCAAAGCAACCTCAACAAACCTTCTATTGATAAGAAGAGAGAGGTAGACAAAAACTGAGGATGACCTGTAATGTTTGAGTGCAGTGACAAATACATATTTGCATAATTTAAGTTGACTGTGCTGCTCGTCTTGGTTGTTAAGGACAGTAGTTAGGTTGTGTGTAAGGATGATCAAGGCCATGTATCTTCACATAGAAAGCTTGTTTTGTCTGCACTGTAGATGGAAATTTTGCTCCCATTTCTAACAGTTATGTAAACCAGGCATGATAATGCATGCCTTTTACCGAGTATACAGGAGGCAGTGGCAGTCAGATCTCTTCAGTTCCAGGGCAGCTTGATTTATGTTGTGAGTTCCAGGTCACCCAGAGTTACATAGTGAGAGACCCTGTCTCAAAAACCAACAAGAAAACAAAAAACCCCACAAAGTTTGTTTGTTTATGTTTGATGCTGTAAAACTCCTACATTAACTGTTATCATAAATACATACTTTATTGTGACATTGTTAAGCAAGATCCCAAGTATGTGTCTAGTGTTATAAACTAAGTTCAAAGATTTGCATATTGAACATCTTAATTCGTGATTTTCATCTCAATAGCTTCCCACCAGTTTAAAAAGTGTAGGCTCTTTTCTTCCTAACCACCTAAATTTGAACAGCAAATATAGATCCAAAGTATTCAGTTAGAAATAAAGATAATGCACTGGAAGTTTTAACTCTATAGGCTTCCCCTTCACCATCATATGCAATAGTGTGACATTTGATACTGCCAGATTAGGACTTTGTAAATAATTACTAAAACAAGTTTGACTGAGGTGACCATCCTTCTGACCATCCATTCCTTCCTACAACTCTTCATTCTTATTTTGTTTTCATTTAATATCCATTGATTTCTGACTTTATATAAGATGTTTTATTTACATGCGTAAACCCTAGAACGGAACAAGAGATTTTAAAGCATTATCTTTATGGAAACTGCCAGTGTATACAATGATCCATAGACAAAAAACACATAATAGTTTTGGAAATACAGCAGGGTATTTGAAGTGAACTGCTAAGTAAACCGACTGACAGAGCACTCAGTAGCTAGGGAAGCTATCATATAGGGAGATCTTATTGGATAGGATTCCAGGAAGCAGCAAATAGTGGGTCCAAAGAGGTGAGGAGAAAGGGTGTTCTTTCTAAAGTAGTATGCAGATTGATAGCTGTGTTATGAAAATGTACCCACAATGACAACATTCTGAAATGTCCCAGGTATTAGTGATTGTAATGCAAGTCACTTTAGAGGTGAAATAGTGATATCACTACTGCAAAAGACTTAGTTTCACTCAGCGCTGCTACATTGGCAATATGAGGCACTGAAGATTTTCCTTATTGGTTTATTCTCTCTCTCTCTCTCTCTCTCTCTCTCTCTCTCTCTCTCTCTCTCTCTCTCTCTCTCTCTCTCTCTCTCTCTGTCTTTTTCTGTCTCTCTCTGTCTCTGTCTCTGTCTCTGTCTCTGTCTCTGTCTGTCTCTGTCTCTCTCTCTGTCTCTCTCTGTCTCTCTCTCTCTCTCCCCTCAGTGTCTTTCTCTCTCTTTTTCTCATTGTTGTATAAGTCAAAGTCTTCATATAAGCCATGTTGACTTTTAACCGTGATTCTCCCAATACAATACAAAAATTACAGGTGTGTAACCCCAGCATTCATGTTCACTATTCTTTCACTGAGAACCATTCGATTTATTTGTGAAATGGGTCCGGTATTGATAAATTGTGAATATTAAGTCATGTGATGTTTACTGTGGTATTTAGAATAATGACCTTTTCATAAAATAAGGCCTTTCACTCTTTGATGTGACCGTATTCTTACCAATGTATAAGGGAGATGGCAGTGTCCATCATTGGGGATTAAGTTCCACGGA
Organism: Mus caroli; assembly: GCF_978045245.1. Lineage (NCBI taxonomy): Eukaryota > Metazoa > Chordata > Mammalia > Rodentia > Muridae > Mus > Mus caroli. The sequence continues at coordinate 94,561,993 of NW_028227267.1, read as the reverse complement.
AGAAGAGTTGGCTAGCTATACAATACATAGCATTAGATTGCCAAACTTTAAATTATGGTAGTAATAAGTATAGTATGATAAATAGTACCCATCTCAAAATATATGATATAACTCTAATATAATAAGTATACCTATTGCAAAATATTCTTATATTTAAAAATAAGGTAACAGAGTGAACTCAATGCCATGTCTGAAACAAATATAGCCAGAATTGCCATATCATCATATTCAATATACTATATAAAGACAAAATGAAAATGTTTTGAGAAAAGGCCTTCAAAATGTTGGAAATGACTTCTTCCAGAGAGAATAATTTGATATATCTTGAAAATAGATCAAATTAGAAATGATGTATGAGAGCAGAATTATGGAATAATGGTCATCTACAGCGCCTTTCTCATTTGTACTCTAATATGCTTACTTGAAAGGATGTGCCTTGCTGTTTTGTTTTACTTAGTATACAAACACTGCTCCATATTATCATAAGTAAGTTTATGACTGTATAATAGTCTTCAAGTCAAACTGGCAAACTATTAAGGAGTATATATATATATATTTCTGATTGCAATTGATTGAAATGTAAAATATACAAATTGTTATGTTAATATAGTGTTATTATTTAACAGCAATCTAAATTTGAAATTCATATTTGTGGTATAGATTATAATTCCAATAATGTATGATAGACATCAAAATCGATTTTATATTTGTTCTACAGACTCATTTTACTATAAGACGATTTGAGTAATACAGTAGAAAGTATAGGCGTTCTGGTATAAATAAATTCAAGAGGACATATAAATCTTGTCAATAAATGGGTTGCTTTCACTCCCTATAATTGTATTCGAGGGTACATCTCCATATTTATTTTCTTCCATGCATTTTTTCTGCTATGCCATTATCTCTACATGATATAATTTTAATTCGTATTTCAAGGAAGATCTTGACTCTCTCCTTGGCCCTGGGATTCTGTCAGGTTTCCCCTAATGCCTGCACTCAGTTCTTTTTCTCTTGAGAAAATGAAGGGGTGACTGAGTGATAAGGCCCTTTAGAATCAGGATCTCTTTAGCTATATTTGGGGATTCTTTCATATTTACAAATCATCACCAACATTTCTCAAAAGAGGTGAAAGGTATTACCAGCAAGCTGTCCTTGGATGTTTGGTGACCTGAAAACTTGTAAAGTACACTCTACCCCAGACACCCATCGCCCCTCCCCACCCCCCACTCAGCAGCATATCACTCTGCCCTGCCCTTCTCTTTCTGAAGTTGAATTTTGACTCTCCTTGAGTAAACATCATAAATGTGTTATGGATACCCTACAGTCAGGCCTTATGGCCTGGAGCCCTGGAAACAAATGGACAGTGAAGTGTCTTTAAACCTTATACTGTCCTGGGAGAGAGACATATTTAGACTTTGATTTAGTGACAAAAACTAATGAAAGTAGATGGTCCAAAGCTACTGGTCTGCAAAAGAACACCTTCTCATTCAGAACCGAAAACAACAGCAACAAAAAAAAGTGTTTCTAAAACTGGTTGTTCAAAGTGGTATGGTTGTGCCCTTCTTTGCCCTCTTCTTTTAATGCAAATAGTTGAAAATCCCGAACTCTGGGATGTGGCTAAGGTGTGGGTGAAGCTGAGAGAAACAAGAAGGAAGTATTTGATTAGGATTTCATCCAATCTACTAAGGGTAATTATTTAACTAACTTCTTCCTTTTAATTAGATGAAAGACAGTCCATCATACTTTGTCTCTCTTCTGTATATTTGTACATTGCATACAAGGTTCAGATGAATGCAGTCTGGAGACATTCACTCCAGTATGAGTGCTTTTACTAATTGCTTCCTTTGTTTAATGTAGGGGTTTTTTGTTTGCTTATTTGTTTGTTTTCTTTCAAGAATAACTGATCTTTAAGAAAGAAGAGAGTTTATTTAACAATAAGGTCATTTAATTAGCGGCTCTGTGCCGTTAGGTAACTTGATTAAGTTTATACTGTCTGATAAATCAATATAGCCTGTGTAGAGGTATATCTCTTGAAGCATGTGTACTTTTGACCCTTACACTAGCATATGGTTTTTTGAACGTTCTTTAAATCTCTGTTGAAAGAACTTGAGCACTGAGTACTTGCAATGAAATTTTGTTTTTAAGAGTACTACAGAAATTTATGATCTCCAGAAGTTAGTGTTCAAAACTTAAGTTAAAGTACACTTCTCAAGAAAGGAATGCTACTGTAAATAGCAACGGAATAGGATAATCTTGTTAGTACATACATCTTTCTATTTCCTTCCAAGAAGTTCTCTCTGACTCACAGAGTGGGCAACCAGTAGTCTAGTGCTTAAGGAAACAACATCATTCTCTCCCTTTTTAAAAACCATTTGCTCTGTTCTTTGCCACAGTGTCTCAAGGCTGCCTTCTCACATAATTGTAAAGTAATCCCCAGTAGGGTGTTAGTTGATGGCCTCAGGGTGTTACCACCACCAAGGGTATTTGCATTTTAATGGAAGGCTTTAAAAGAACTTCAGGCATCTAGTCTGAAAGCAATAAATCTCTATTGGTGGAATTTGAAGCAATGTGATAGATTGGGCAGGAGATATCTGCGGTGAAAGGAGACCACTGGGTTTATTCTCATCACAGCATGAGTTAAAGTGTTCCTACTTAGGGGTAGCCCGACTTGTGCTTCCAAGTGAGAGTTGTGAGGACAGCTCCTGTGGCCTGGATAATGAAGTACTCCTTAGCAGTTTCATTTTCTTTAAAAGCAAACAAGTCAAAGGGCTAAAAGTTCAAATCTTTGAATTGCCCTTTCCTTTCCTATTATCTCCATTACTGTTCTCAAATGAATACCCCTTTCTCTGTGCTTTAGGTGTTCAGGTAGAATTATCTTCGTACCTTCTCCAAATTCAAAAAACTTTGTGTGTGTGTGTGTGTGTGTGTGTGTGTGTGTGTGTGCTCTCTCTCTCTCTCTCTCTCCCTCTCTCTCCTGTCTGCCTGCCTGTCTTTCCCTCTTAATTTTCTTGGCTTTTGTTCACTCTCTCTATCTCCCTCTCTCTCCTGTCTGCCTGCCTGTCTTTCCCTCTTAATTTTCCTGGCTTTTGTTCACTTAAATTGACAAGGCATTTTACTTGAGGAGTCACAGGGCAAATGGATTTACAAATAGATCAAGATATAAAAATGGGAGTAACATACTAAAAACAGATTCACAGAGACTGGAATTAGGATTGGTAGGGTGATAGTAGTGTTGTTCTCATTAACTGTGGACTATCCTCACACATAAACATGAAGCTGGAAATGGTGACACGGAAGAATGATTAGGACTCAGCTAGGTAATATGGAGGGGAGGATGAACTGGGGTAGAAAAGTAACAGAGGCAGCCTTCTCAAAAATGGTGTAATAAGAGACACAAGCCACCCACTGTTCAGATCAGTATGGTGGAACAGTCTGTAATCCTAGAATGCAGGAGGCTATGGTATGAGTATAGCAAATTCAAAGCTGTGCTACTGATACAAAATGTGATCTTCCTTCAAAAGAAAAAGAGAAAGATTTAAAGAGAAAGAAAGACAATCAGTAGAATCCAATATAAAACAAGGCACAGATGTTGGAATAAAATAGCAAAATTTGAAAAGAAGGTTAGGACCAAGCACCA
>NW_028227267.1:94428356-94550856 GCF_978045245.1 Mus caroli | reverse complement strand
CCACACCCAGCAAGTATCTCAGGATGAGAATTGTGAAAAGTCAACAACAGTGTCTCAGATGTACACATTAAATGTACACAGAAAGATTCTAGCTAGTTTTGTTCGCTGAAGCATCCCTAGATGGAGAATATTGCCTGGCATGGGGCAGGAACTCAAAATAAATATTTGTTCAGTGAATATAGCTAATAAGTGTTTAGTGAAGGATTTCTGAGATGAATTATTATGCCTCACAGTTACAAACTGAGCCAGTTTTGTGTTAATACAGCTTTAAACTCCCACTATATACACATAGGCTCTATATTAAATATTTAGAGTTTAGAGTACAAACATATTTGGTATACAAAATACATAAAAGGAAATATTTCTTTTTTTATTCATTGGTTTTGATGGCTACATACAAGCACTAACATAAACAGCTGATGAATGTTATATATATATATATATGTATATATATATATATATAAATTTGTGTTTGCTACAGAAATAACATTAGACTTCATAATTACTGTTTATATGTGAATATAAGTATATTTTCACCATATTAGATGATCTAAATAAAGGGATGATAACTTTCATTGGATCCACAGTGTCCTGATTTAGAACTAATTTATTGCACACTTAAATAAATTTAAGTTACAATTTAATTAAATATAAATACAGTTTGTGATTTAAGGAACAATATAAATATATTTGCCTGTTAATTATGTATGGTTGCATAGATATATATACATATATCATCTTTATGAGTACAGGCCCATGTCCGTACACATTCAAATGTGAGCACACATATATGCATGCATATGGGGAGCACAGGGTGCCATTTTATGCCCTTGTAACTTGATTTTCTTGAGTTCAATCTCTCATTTGTCTGGAATTCATCAAGTAACCTAGGCTGAATGGTTGCAAAACCCAGGGACATGCCTGCCTCGACCTTCCCGGTGTTCGTATGATAACTGAGTGTTACTGTGCCCAGACTTATAAATTGGGTTCTGAGGATCTAGTCCTTAAGCTTGCACACCTAGCTCTTGACTATGTCTTCATTTCTGAATTTTTAAAATATGTAATACCCATAATTGAGTACTATAGCCAAATCACAATATAGTCTGACTCTGTTCCTAGCAGAGAAATTCATAAAATATTCTCTCAGTTTTAGAGACTGTTAGATTCAGATTTAATTAAATTACCACATATTATACATGTTACTAGATTCTGGACAGGCTACGTTTCTATATAAACTAAAAGATAATTATAGTCCTTTATTCTCTAACTGATTTTTCTCTTCCAAGTTTTTATTAAGCTCTGTACCTCATTTGCCTACACTAAAAATCATTATCTGATAATGCTTCTTTCTCAGTATACTCATATCCCTGAAGCCTTTAATTTGACTAATTCTTATCAATATTTGCTTCCTTTTTGGTATCACAATGTGCCTATTGATAAAGGAAATGTATTGACATCCAGAAAACAATCCTGCAGATTTAGTTCAGATGCAGACCATTTGCCTAGCACTGCCAAGCCCTGTGCTCAATTCCCAGCACTGAAAGTAAAAGAAAATGGGGCTGGTTATATATCTCAGTGGGATAAAGTGTCTACTGGCAAGATTGAATACCTGAGTTGATCTTTGAACCTGCATATTGGAAGGAAAGAAGCTTCCACCTGCAAACATACAACATCTATGCACATGTATGGTCACACAGACCCACACAGTAAGGAAATGTAACAAAAGTTAAACAAATGTGATTCTTTTGTCACATGTGCTATGGCTGGATGTTGTATAGATAACTGGATATTTGTAGCCTATTGATCTTTTGTGTAGAGTTTTTAGTGTGCAGACCCATTTCTTGTGCAGTAGTTAACACGTTGTCATTATTGGTCACTGTAATATTGTTGATTATTACAAGGTGCTGTCACAATCCTGATTCCCTTTGTAAACAAGCAAAGAAAGACATGTAAGTAACTGTATTTAGAAAAAGCAGCAAGTCTGCTATGCTACTTTTGAACTTCTAGTAGACTTGATAGGACACAAATTCCATAAAACAATACAAAGAGCCTGAGGTGTTAGGCTTTCCTCTATATCCTTTCCCTTCGGAGATGAACTTCAAAGCCTCAGATCCTTCCCTTAATAATTTGCTCTACACTGGTTGTGTTAATTAAACCAAACCAACTAAGAACTACTTTTTAGCTTCTCCCTATTTTCTAAGGAAGATTCTAGGTTTTAGCTGTCATTTGATAGGAGGTAGGAGCACTATTTTTTATTAGATATTTTCTTCATTTACATTTCAAATGGTATCCCGAAAGTCCCCTACCCCCTCCCATCTCTGCTCTGTTTCCCAACACACCCACTCCTGCTTCCTGGCTCTGGCATTCCCTTGTACTGGGGCATATATGCAAGACCAAGGGCCTCTCCTCCCACTGATGGCCTACTAGGCCATCCTCTGCATCCTCTGCGACATATACATCTAGAGACACAAGCTCTGGGTGGTACTGGTTAGTTCATATTGTTGTTCCTCCTATAGGGTTGCAGACCCCTTTAGCTCCTTGAGTACTTTCTCTAGCTCCTTCATTGGGGCTCTGTGTTCCTTCCAATACATGACTGTGAGCATCCACTTCTGTATTTGCCAGGCATTTGCATAGCCTCGCAAGACACAGCTATATCAGGGCCCTGTCAGCAAAATATTGCTGGCATATGCAATAATGTCTGGGTTTGGTAGTTGTTTATGGGATGGATCCCCGGGTGGGACAATCTCGGGATGCTACTTCCTTCCATCTCATCTCCAAACTTTGTCTCTGTAACTCCTTCCATGGGCATTTTGTTCCCCAATCTAAGAAGGAACAAAGTATCCACACTTTAGTCTTTCTTCTTCTTGAGTTTCATGTGTCTTGCAAATTGTATCTTGGGTATTCTAAGTTTCTGGGCTAATATCCACTTATTAGTGAGTGCACATTATGTGTGTTCCTTTGTGATTAGATTACCTCACTCAGGATGATATCTTCCAGGTCCATCCATTTGCCTAAGAATTTCATGTATTCATTGTTTTTAATAGCTGTGTAGTACTCCATTGTATAAATGTACCATATTTTCTGTATCCATTCCTCTGTTGAGGGATATCTGGGTTCTTTCCAGTTTCTGGCTATTATAAATAAGGCTGCTATGAACATAGTGGAGCATGTGTTCTTATTACAAGTAAGAGCATCTTCTGGGTATAGATGCCCAGGAGAGGTATTGCTGGGTCTTTCAGTCGTACTATGTCCAATTTTCTGAGGAACCACCAGGGTGATTTCCAGAGTGGTTGTACCAGCTTGCAATTTCACCAGCAATGGAGGAGTGCTCCGCTTTTGGGAGGAGCACTATTGACAGGACTGACATTACCCAAATTTTTAGAAATTGAACAAAGGCAGAAAGATTAGTGTCTTAAGTATTTGCATTACATTTTTGTGAGCACATTGATTTTTGCTCTACTAATGAATGAATTTGACTTTACTTAGAAACACTCCATATTAAAAAATATTGAGATGTTTCATTGTATCTGTAATCATAGGTATCTTTATTCTTGAAGAACTGTAGAAAGTGATAATTTAATCCTGAGTGAACAGGGAAATGATATTTATGTAAAGAGAAACATCAGTACAGTATTGCTCAACAGTTCAAGTAACATTTGGCTTATGAAAATATTTTAAGCTACTGACCTATTGTTGGACACTAAGGGAACCATCTAGATGGTATGAGTTTAGAAATGATAATTTTTAGTGTTAAGAAAACATATAGTGCATTATAGATTAGAGCCACAGTGCTCTGAGGATAAACTTTCAATCAATAGATTGAAGTAACAGTCTACCAAACTACCAAGAGGTCTATTGGTTTCCATAAGAGCCTACCTATTGTGCTCACAGTTCAGGGACCATTTGCAACACAAATAAAGTTCAAATAAGCCTAGACCATTTCTCTGAATACAATGTTTGACAATAAAAATGTGGCTTTATTTTCTGACAGAAATGTTGAGAAGAAGCTAAAGGGTAGGTCTTTTATCGTAGGTTGTATATATATTTTATAAACCATCTTACATACTATTAAAAGGCAGTATTGAAACCTATTCAAGCAAGCAAAACAAAGCAAACATAAATAAAGAAGAGCAACAATAAAAAAAGGTCCTCTTTTCTGATCATCAACCATCCAATTCAACTCTGATCACATTTGTTAGGGAAATATGAACTTTCTAGTTTATTAAGGGAGAGATTCGGTTGAAAAGTGTTAGTTTGTAAAGTGTTTGCTATCCACTCAGGAAACCCAGAGTTCAATCCTTAGCACTCAGTAAAGCAGACATGGTGTGGGCCTATAAATTTAATAATGGATAGGCAGAGTCAGGAGAATACAGTATAGTCATCCTCAACACAAACCTAGTAGAGGATGTACATTTCCAGACATTACATTACTTCTTACTAATTCTATATAAATATCTAAACTTCACACACACACACACACACACACACACACACACACACACACACACACATATATATATATATATATATATATATATATATATATATATATAAACTTTTAGATTTTACAGACTTTTGACAGGAACACTTTATGTTTTTTAAAGCAATCATATTTCTTCTTGCTGCACTACTTTTATAGATGGTATATTTAGCTCGTTTGTAAAATTGTAACTATGAAATCCAATAACACCCTCTTTTCCCATTTAATGTCTTTTCTTCTGTTCTCCATGACCTTCATGGGTCCTCTTGAATGAGCCCACAGGGGTGAAAGTCATGCTAAGAGAAAATATAACCTTTGGCATAACATGGAGAAATATGCACATAAAAGGATTTAAATGAAATAATTTGGACTTCACTATGAAATGATTTTGAGATCAATTTCAATTATAAAAATCAATTTCCAAAAGAAGTCAATATCTGAAAATCATAAGAACCTTTCAGTCTACCACTTATGAAATGTATACTGATTGAACTATTGGCCTATTCAGATTTTTTCTTTCATAGGTAAATAACATTGTTTTCAAATATTCAGTCATTTTCTCATATTGTCATGTCAAATGACAATCTCCAGCAAAATTTTGCAAAAGAAACTAACTCAGGAGAAAAATGCTGAATAAAACAAACAGATCTCAGTATTGTATATTATTACAGTTGACTTTCAATCATCTTCAAGCTAATCTATTTGATCTAAAAATAAAAATGATATCATTTCAGAATGTACAGCTTTGTCCTAAAATGTCTTAGTTCAACAAGTTGTTCATAGTCATGAAAATGCAATAGAAGATAACCCCAACAGAGGTAAGAGCGAGTTTTGGTTATTGTATACTTTCTCAGTGACACTGATTTATTACATAGACTTGCCTTTGTAGGTAAAGTACCTTTATGGATATGAAATATCCTTTTATATACCGCTTTAAAACTTTATACATTGCAAATGATGGTACTTCTTAAGAGTGTAGATTGCTTTCATCTGATTAAATTGAGCGTTGAACTCTTTAATTGGTGAAAATGAACTGACTTACTGTATAATAAACAGTGAAACAGGTTTGCAAAATGATAAAACTGCAATCTAATTTCAGTAAGTTCAATTGTGTTGCACAAACATGTGGCCAACAATATACACAGGGCTGACTATTTGATTTGCGTGTGTGTGTGTGTGTGTGTGTGTGTGTGTGTGCTATTTCACATTTTGATTACAGCTCCAAGCAGTCCTGTTCCCAGAGATTGCCATGGGTATTTAGTTCTTTTCTTACATCTAGAATACAATCAATAGCTTATGACTCATGCCTTCAAAGGACATTATTTTTTCAAGCTAGGTGGTATTGTGACACAGATTCTAACCTGGAACCAAAAAGGCTTGGCAAGACTTTTTCTTCCTTGTTACTTCACAGCTAGGTGACCTTGAACAATGTTGGCTTTGCTTAGTCCTCTCGGGCAAGAACTGGACTCAGCACATCATTTTAGAAACCCTCAGCATTGTACACATTTCATTAGTATGAATTTTGTTTGTACTTGTCAAAACAGGTTTTTTAACTTCGAATTTCCTGCACCAAGCTGCCTTCCCCTAACCCACTGCCTTAATTAACAATCATCACACAATCTGACACAGCTTCTACTTGATAGAACTTTGTGAAGAAGAAAAACAGGTTATGTATCCTAATCCATTTTGCTTAGCATTCTGTAGCGAGATGTTGAATTTCCTAGTGATGAGTTTGGAACAGTTAGTGTGATGTGTTCCAGCTGAGCAGGGGCTGCTGCTCTCTGGACATGTTATATCTAAGACAGTGGATTCATCCTTATGTCTGCGATATCAGCTTATGAGCAACTGAATTTCATCTCTTTGTAACTTTGTTTGGAATCATGCAGTTAGCTAAGCTCACATATTTTCTTCCTGAGATAACTCTCTTCTTCTCATGGAAGCTGTTACATTTGGATCATTATTATAGAATTTTTTGATTCATGTTTATGATTCACATTCAATCCTCAGAGCTGTACCCCACTTTAAATGCCCTGGTAAAGTAACACCATATTGAGTTAAAACATTTCCACGAGGTTGTTATCTTTTTTTAAAAAATTCAATAATTTTGAAGGAAATTGATTTTCTAAATATACCTTTTCTCATTACCTGAATTCTTCATTCCTGACAATTTGGGGACAAGATTATAAACACAGTATTGTGGTAGGATTAAAAGAGATACCACATTGCTTATTCTAAAAATCTATACATATACTCTGTTTTCCCCAGGTGGACATAATGATTCCATATTATCAAGATAGTTTTGAAATATTTATATCAATACCCATAAAATGTTGTTTTTCTCTAATAAAGTACTTTTTTAGACCAGTTTATGAAGCTGCTATTTTTCTATTAAAATATCTATCTGATGAATGTGAATAGAGTAAGATCTTTCAAATCTACTTCAGTGTTTCATTCTTCTACTAAAAGCCTATATGTCTTTTGCAATTTCTACCACTGTATTATTTTCATAAACAAAATCCCTAGAGATCTTAATATGGAGTCACCATTTTAAGAATTGCATGAAGACATGTTGATTCAAATGAACATATAGCTAAGCAACTCTAAATTCCAATACATTGCTCTCTTAATAAAATAATTTAGTGCGATTTTGATTTATTTGAGAATGAAATTCATTTCATCATCGCTACTCTCTAGGTTACATATTGAAAAAATTAAATTTAAAGATACCATTCCAAGAAGAACCACTACCATATGACCTGTCCATATGAGTTGTCTTCTTGATTTATAATAGCAATTGCTTTCTCAGCATGGATCTCATGACATAATAATATTCTATGAATTTTTGAAATTATACTGAGTTCCACATCAATCATCCATAGTAGATTAGTATCTGTATTAGTGAGAAGGCTTAGTCAAAGTAAGACTTTTTAGAAATATGTAGCTTTCCAAAATTGAAATATGGTTATCTTAGAGAGAGTAGTATGTTGCTTCCTCTGAAATCTTTTGAATTGATCACAGAAATGCTCAAAAATCTCATTGACATACCATGCAAATACTTCAACATGCCCTGTCCACTGTTGTTCCTGGCCCACATTCAAGAAAGTCTATTTTCCTGTGGTTTCTAAAATTAATCTCTTAAATTTCAGGAACAAAATGGTACACAGGAGTATGAATATTTGTCACACTTATTTTATCTATATTCATCAAGGAGTAACAATGTAGAACCTTAAGTGTAAAGAATATGTTATGTTTATTTTGAATTGTGTGATATCTTTCCAGGAAGTATTTTAACCTGTTATAAAGAATAAAATAAGACACTCTGAAGTTGCATAATGTATTCAAGTTGAACCACATGCTTTTTATTAGCAGCATGCATGGGAGGAAGGAACTTTTAATATTGCAACAATTGTTATTACATATGAAAAATTTAGAATATCTCCGTATGTAAAAATGCTAAAGAGATTTTCCCCAACAATTACTTGTATTTATTTAAATTTATTTAGTTTTATTGCTAAAATCCTTTGCTAGCTTGTGTGCTTCTTTTTTCCTGAACTCAGAAGAAGCAAAGCTTTCAAAGAACAGTTTTGAAACAACTGTTTAAACTTGCGGAGATTATACATTATTTCATGAAAAAAAAAAGCCAGAATCACACTGCAGAATCATGAAACACAAATATATTTTTACAAGTGAAAATACTCGATATTTGCTTTAAAGTATATTTGAGTTTAAGTATATATTACTCCTCATATATTTTTCATATACCTACTATAAAACTTAATATCTATATTTCCTAAGATATGGAATATGGTATGATAAAAGAAGAAGAAACTGAAAAAGCCATCTACTTTAAACAGTCCCGTCCACATTGTTCACTACTATATCTTCCATTTCCAACAGAGACTGCAGTAAAAAATATTGTTAAATAAACAGAATTTAATTAGTCATTTAGCAAGTTAGTCGAAGTATTGAGGATAAAAATATTTGTTGAATGTTTAAAACATTGTAGGATTTCTGTACACCGCTGTACACAGCTCTGTACATCATTTATACTATATGACATCTATCCAGGAAGTATTTTACTCTATGATAAAGAATAAAATAACATACTCTAAAGTTACATAATGTATTCATATTGAACCCAATTTGGGCTCAGAACTTTAGGGTTACTCCTTCCTTCTCGGTACTACTGCTGCTCCTTTGAAGAACTGAAAGGAAGGTTTTTCTTTAAAAAGCTCACTAAAAGTTTATAGAATATTTAAGTTATCATTGGTAGGTTTAACCTTAATGCTAAAATTGTTAGCTTTACTCATATTGTAGGGGTAGCTTAAATTATTTCTGTTACAGGTACCGTAGTCACCAATAGACCTAATTTTCCTCAGATAATTAGGTATTTCATGTTAAGTTTTATAGAAATATTAAGGACTGATTCACAATAGTCTAATAGAGTATAAATGTTCAGCCCCAGATTTTGAGAGTTAATAAGTGGGTAACAAAAGGATAGGTGAAATTTTAAAATGTATTCTTCTGGCCTGTGGTTGCACAACAGTGCAAGACCATCTGCCTCATGTGTATGCAGCCCACGGTACAATGCTAGTGCAAGAGATAGGTAGGCATGCATATATATGTATTTCATAATTCATAACTATGTTGAGATCCTTAGCTTGCCATTATTTTGAACTCTATGTCAACTTGCTACCACTTATTGAGCACATAAGGGTAGTCTGACTTTCACACTTAACTTTGCAAAATTATATAGTGCTAAGTAAATGACACATATTTAGTTCTAATGAAGTTATTTCTGAAATTTATAAATGCCTACACACAAAAATCATGGTTTTTAAGTTTTAGTCATCTAACTTGAAATGTTTATTAAAGCCTCAACTTTCCATGATCAGCCAGTGTCAAGGATGGTGTTCATTTACCCATTAGTAGAGAATCTATTGTTATTTCTTTTTTTTTTTTTTTTTTTTAGTTTGTATGGATGCACTTTATTTTTTTTTATTTTTAATATTTTTATTACATATTTTCCTCAATTACATTTCCAATGCTATCCCAAAAGTCCTTAGCACACTTGAAATACTATCTGGCAGGAACACTGTAAGAGATGGCACTCCAGGGTATTTCAGTGTGTATGTTGTACCAATAATATTGTACTCTGCTATATAAAACAATAAAGAATGGAAGTGTTTCGCTAAATAGATAATCTATATTTCAAATATTTACTGTTGAGTAGTTATATATATATTGGAGAACTATTAATCCTCCTACATCATATAGCATAAGTTTATTTTTTGTTTGCTAATAAAGAATATATATATATATGTATACATACATATATATATATTAGGATCTTCTCCACTCTTTCAAATGGCATAAATGCATAACACAAGAATATGCTGTAGCCATCACTTCAACATTTTAGATAAAAAATGATGAGCTCCCAATTGTCTCATTAGTATTTTTTCCATTTGCAGCATGTCTACAGTAATAATATTTAATTTCTTTTATTTTTCAAATCAAGATTTTACTAAACAGGAAATAGAAATTCTCCAGTTTTCTGAAGAAAAGAATACATTTTTTTTGAAATTTTTGAAAAATTCTGTCTGTATAGAAGATGGAACTGATAGCCTTTTATTTTGTATCAAATCTCAAAGTCCAAACGAGAGATTTGAATATTAGGACCTTGACTTGACTCACCTCTGTTTAATTTTGACAGTTGTCTTAAAGTGAATTTAGTGTTTAATGAAATTTTCTGGACTGATAACTCAAAACCTGAAGGGAACAATTCTAGTGGTGAGAAAGTAATTTTCTGGCCTAATTACACCTTTGGCCTCACCACAAAGTCTGTCAACAAGAATGCCAGGTTTGATCATGATTTTTTTTGACGGGAGCTCACCAATCTATGTTACACAGGAGAGTGTTTTACAGTGGCACTTGCTATTTGCAACTATGATTTTATAACTGGGAATCAAACCTCAACACACTAAAATTTAGTGAATGAACTAAGTATTTTCTCAATTAGAAACACCATATACTGACTTTAATGAACCATAACACACCTTAGTTCATATTCTAGAAAGCTTTATGGATGAGATAGCTATTTAAATTCAGTCAGGTAATATCAAATAAATTATGAATACTTTTCTTTTAAATATAGAAAATGGTGGATTTCTATAGTATTTTTCTTACTTTTCCCCTTGTACCCCTTTCTTATTCTTATTCATTTGTTTATGTATTCATTTTTGACAGTGGTGCTCTCAATACAATACACCCCAGAGGACTGCAAGTGCTGGTCTATTGCTGCACCACTGAGTCATCACTTATTTACTTTACCTCTGAAAGTCTAACAATTATAGAGACTCTAACAGGAATCTATAGAAATGATCTCTTTCATAAGTGTGTCTTCGCTTAACCTCCACTATCAAATATATCCAGATACAGGTAACTGCCTCAAATTTCTGAGCCGAGTGTTACTGTGTATTAGTATCAACAAAAATCAATAGCAGTTGGATTAGGTTTCAACCTTTGAATCTTTTCTCCAGTGGTTTGACCAGAAATCATGATCTGCTATATAAAGAATTCTAGATCCTAGAATATAGTATTCGCTACCTTCTCTGCCTACTTTTTGTGTTTTCTTCTTCTTGTTTTCAGGAGTCATAGTACTGTATTTAAATGCCAATTAAAACTATGTGACATATAAACTGTGGTCTACTTGGAGTAATAAAATAATAAAATAACTGAGCAATACCATTGTTTTATTTCCTCTGTTCTTCATGATCATGATTTCTAGATATACACTTGATAAATGTTTCCTCAGCTATATATATATATATATATATATATATATATATATATACTATGTGAATATATTCACATAGTCACACATACTAAATTTCTAAATAAGTTAGGAATTTATTTGTAATTAATCTGAAACAAATATGTGTTATATTTATATTAGCAAAATATACTCACTATTACGTCCAGGAATCTGTGAAGTATATACTTTAGAAGTCATGACTCTTTTTTATAAACATTTATCCTGAGTTACAAGGATCAATGACATTGCCTCCCGAAAACCCATAATTATAGGTCTCTTGGCATGGCAGGAGACCTGTGCAAAAGAACTGATGTCTTCTAAAAGTGCCAGCAAATGCTAAGGGAATGATCTTAACCATCGTGATAGAAAAGAGTATATTTAAACCGTCTTATATCAGCATGATCTCCATGACAATTCTGTGTGTCACAAACATAAGCCAAGTAAATATTATTTCTGTGGAAAATATTGTAAACCATTTTATATTGTAGGGGAGTATAAAGGCTATCCCTTGTTGATTCATGTTGTATTTGGGTCATTAGAGCATCAGTAACTGATATTATTTATTATAATTTTCTTAGATTTAACTTATTATATCACTTTTCACATACTAGCTCATTTAAACTATATTTCAAGCATATCTCATAAACCACTGTGTAGAAAGCAGATTTTCAGAACCTGATTATATTGCTTGATGGTGATCTCGTATAAAATAGAAGTATAAAGCAGTTCCTGGAAAGTTTTAACCACAGTATTTGCAGTGCTCCACCTAAGTAAGACTTCAACATCTGGGAAGAAGGTCAGAGTGTACTTTGCCAATGTGGCAACTCACTTAAGTCCATTTTTGTGTTCATCAGCAACAGTGATGCTAATGAGATTTACTTATTGTGCTGTTTTGACAACAGCCTGGCCTGGTTACAACAGAACCATAGAATCATGTCTTTTTATAGTTCCTATGTCTTGTTAGGTTTGGTAGAAAACAATTCGTTCAGATCTGATAATGAAAATTGGCAGTCATTTTATGAAGATTAGTTTAAGGAAATGAGGCCTTTTAGAGGAAAATCTGGTACTCTGGTGGGCCAGACATCCATTTCATGTTTAACAGAAGTCTAGAATGATTCTCTGTTCATCAGGAAGGCAGAACTGGACAAATGTGTTATATAAAAGCTGTATGGGAGGATGGAGAGAGCTCTAGCTATCAGTCCACCTGCAGTCTTTGGCAAACTCATCTAAACAAAGTATCTTGATTGTTACTTTCAAGTGTGTAGCACAGGGAGTTTTCATATTTAAGAAAAATACTGCAATTATTCTGATAACCCCTGAATTTAAAATTCATTAAAAGCCAGGCCTTGTAGTTCATGCCTGCAGTCTAAGGATTTACATACAGAGGCAGGAGGTTTAAGAGTTGGAGGCAAGTATGAAAAAGTATCAAAAAAACAGACAGAAAAAACTCACCAACTAACCAACAAACAATAAACAAAACCCAGAACAACAACAACAAAAAAACCACAAAACCTAGAAATATACAAAAGATCCACTAGTGTCCATCAAATAGAAACACACAAGTATAATTCCATTTCATAGCTTACTTTGAATAAACACTCTAGGAAATTTATGTTTACATCTGGCCAAATATTGCTGCACTAAAATTGCTGAACTGGTTGTTTGAAACTGAAACTTATGGACTTAACTACACATTAAAAATGTACTAATTTGTCTAATTACAAATACAAAATTTTCTTTATTGATTAGGAGTGATAAATTATTTTTGTTTGGTAAGAAATGCTATAATGTTTTGGATTATAATTTACGTGATGATTATTCATCTTTGCTGATCCTAGTTAGGGATGCAACAGGTCCATGTGGTCTAATCTAATTCCAAAATCTAATTCATTGTTATTTCTTTCATATAATATATATTTATTTTAATATTTTTAATAGGATGTGTTGAGGGAAACGAAAAAACCAAAAACAACTGCCCCCCCCCCCCAAAAAAAAAAAAAAAACCCAACAGGCTTCCTGAACTACTGCCCGCAGCTGCATCTGCCTCTAAACTAGCCTTGGCAGCAACCAATCTTATTCTCCCCAGCTCTGGTTTGCTCTTCTCATAGCAGCCTGTACCTTCTCAGCTGTAAACTCCCCTGTGGTTTGCGGTCCCATGTTACAGTATCCCAGGAAAGCAAAACTCTAGAAGCTTATAATCAAACAGTTAGATTTATATTTCAATAAATTCTCAATTCACAAGGTGCCCATCCAATAAATTCAGGGCCAGTTGATAATGGTACAAGCTGCCTACCCAGATTAGACAAGTTACCCCAAGTATTCTATCTCTATTTGGTAACATATCTACCTGTGGCTATTTAAAGCCACACTAGTTCTGAATCATACTGTCCATCCCCCTCCATCTTGGCTCTATCCTCCCCTCTCCCAAGACTCATTCTCTCTCTCTCTCTCTCTCTCTCTCTCTCTCTCTCTCTCTCTCTCTCTCTCTCTCTCACGCACGCACGCACGCACGCACGCACGCACGCACGCACACACACACACACAACTTTTAGCTCTGCCTCCCTCTTCCTTGTCACAGGCCTCCTGCTGCACTAGTATTTTAATGTAATTGGACAAGGAAAATTCTGCCACATATCACCTTTTCTGTTTAAATAAATACAAACAAACAGACACACTTTTCTCTTAAAATATAAATATAACACAACTATTACCATTTTGTAATTTATAAGATATGAGATAGACCTAACACCCAGTCCATCAGTTTTTGTCATTAAGATAGAACAACGTCATTTGTCCTAACCAAAAGTGTTATAATTCTATACTTAGTCCCTGGCTTTAGATTGAATGCCCTCTGAAAACCATCCTCTCAAATCTGTTCTCTCAATGTAGATAGCCTGGGTTGGCTATGAGACTGTAATTTGTCCACCCCTTCAGAAATCTGAGAATGACCAACATTAACTGAAAATATATAGGAAGCTTAGTACAACTTCCAGAACAAGTTGTAGAGACAGCTGCCTACCCACACAGCTCCGGTAAGTCAGGAAGTTAGAACATGTCTTCAACCTTCTGACCCAGGATCATCTCACAGACCTTTGAAAAACAGGAGTTACGAAGGACCAGTCTATTCAGTCTCAGAAGAATGAAGCTGTTTTAACATGGAAATTGTGTCCTTTTCTGGAGATTATTTTGTCTGTAGATGAAATGAGACAATTCTTGCCTAGTAGCTGTCTCGCCAAGGATTTTTTTTAAAAGAAGTTTACGAACCTAAAGCTAATAATAACTACAATTGCTAAAACAACATTAATATATAAGAATAAAACTTACACACCCATTTTTCAGATTTCCTAACTTTTATTTCAACACCTAGGTATTACATCATCTAATTTGACGACGACTCGGTGTGGTATTCTATGGAAACTTAAGTTACTCATGAGGAAACTAGGCCTGAAAACTGCAGTTTACATTGAACTTTAAAGTGGCAGAATGATCTCTGGAATCTATTGCTGCTTACTACTAGACACATTTAACGAGCTCTGTCCCATAATCCCAATACTTTTAAAGACTCGAGTCATTTCCTGTCCAGTAATCCCAATACATTTGTTTACATTATTCTTAATGAAAATGGAATACTTTTATATTTTTGTTAAACTCCTATTCACATTCTTCCCCACAAATTATTGAAAGGTTAAACTTCAAAATATATAAATGAAATTTGTATGCCAGATCTGAATGTCATCATGCTATATGTTAAATTCTTGTATATAATTATGGTCCTAAAAATATTAAGCAGGTGACTGGATTAAATATAAGTCAGGCATAAAATGCCCTACATGTAGTGAATCAAGTAAATGATCAAACAGAAATGATCATTTTGTGCCCTGGGCAATTTTGGCTGCCAGCACTTATACATCAAAACTTCACTCAATGTAAGATTGATTTTATTTTTTGTTTGTTTTTAATTCCCTACAGCAAGCAAGGTTAGTTTTGCTGTATGCTGGCTGCATCATTAGGTTTTCAGGAAATTACAGTTGCTTCAGATATGGTTGACCAAAATATTATTTTCTCCTTTTAGACCATAAAATATTGGTTGTGGGTGAGTACTAGTGAGATAAAATTATGAAATACCAATGGCTCCAATGCAGGTAGAGTGACCGACCCCCTCACCCCACGGAGAAAGCATTGTTATGAGAAACCAGAAAATCTGAAAAGGAACTCGGCTTAATCAGACAACCAGGGGCTGCTACATATACTTAGTCATTTATAGGAGACTTTCATGCAAAAGTTCTGATTTCTAGTCTTAATACAGGATTGAATTCCTATGTAAGTTGCCACATTACTTACATTACCACCGTTATTATTCTGCCTTAAAACATGTCAAAAAACAAAAACACAAAAACAAAAACAAAGCAAAACAAAAATTCCCAACAGATGAACCTAAAAGGAATGTCAGCTCTGTGGTTATGTAAATGGAATTGAGTGCTTTACAGCAGGTTTAAGATTTTTATAACTCAGAAGTTGTTAACAGCCAGCTGGTTTGTATCTGCTTTTTATGGTTATTCTTGTCATATGCAGCCTCCACACTTTTTAATTATGTTTTATGGTATATGTTTTCCTCCTCCAAAATCCCTCAGCCACTCTTGGCTTTACTAGGTATCTCCCACTGGGAAGGGCATAGCTACAAGGGTGAGACTCTACCCTGGAAATACAGGGTTTGAGTCCTTGTCTCAATGGCTCTATTGTGGAAAATTCAAGTAACTTTCCATTGCAAATGCATAACCTTCTGTTAAAACATTAAGCTTGCATTAATGTAACAATATCTGCAAGTTACTACAACCAGCTTCCAGTAATGTAAAATACTTGATATGTAATATTTTAATTTCTCTTTTTCCTGCTATAAATCATATTCACCCTTCTTCTTTTCTTCCTTCCCTCACATCCCATTTTTACCTCCCTCTGTCCCTCCCTCCCTTCCTCTCTCCTCCCTCCCTCTCTCCCTGTCCTTGTCTACTTCCTTCTTCTCTTTTCCTTCCTTCTTTCCTTTCTTCCTTCCCTGACTCTTTATTTTCATTTAATTTTTACTTTTGATATGAATTTTATTTCATAGTTAAGTTCTCATTGAATGCTTTATTACCTGATTTTATTATAGGGAAATATGATAGTATACTTTTCTGGGATTTTTTTTTTTGGTAGTTAAAATTTTGTTGTAAATATGTAGGTTTTTAGTCATAAGGAAAATAGAGTACCAAAATGTGTTTGGAGTTTGAAAAAAGTTTTTGTTCTTTTAATTTATTCTTTAATCTTTTTTTTTTTTTTTTTTTTTTTTACAGTCTAGACTTTATCCCCCTCCTGGTCCACCCTCCAACTGTTCCAAATCACCACACCTCTCCTCCCCATAGTCTCCAAGAGGATGACGTCCTCATTCCCTCACTCCACCAGACCATCCCACTCCCTGGGGCCTCAAGTCTCTCAAGTGTTAGGTGCCTTTTTACTGGCTGAGTCCAGACCTTGCAGTCCTCTGCTGTATATGTGTTGGGGGCCTCTTATCAGCTGGCGTATACTGCCCAGTTTGCTCAGTGTCCGAGAAATCCCTAGGGTCCAGGTTAATTGAGACTGCTGGTCCACCTACATGATCGCCCTTCTCAGCTTCTTTCAGCCTTCCCTAACTCAACCACAGGGGTCAGCTGCTTCTGTCTATTGGCTGGGTACAAATAGCTTCATCTGACTCTTTCAGCTGCTTGTTGGGCCTTTTGAAGGGCAATCAAGATAGGTCCCTTTTTGTGAGAGCTCCATAGCCTTGGTTATAGGGTGAGGGCTTGGGGCCTCCTTCTGAGCTAGATCCCCATTTGTGCCTATCACTGGACCTCCTTTTCCTCAGGCTCGTCTTCACTTTTGTCCCTGCAGTTTTTTCAGACAGGAACAATTTTGGTTCCGAGTTTTTGACTGTGGGATGGCAACCCCACCCCTCACTTGATGCTCTGTCTTTATGCTGGAGGTGAGTTCTACACGTTCCCTCTCCCCACTGAAGGGCATTTCATCTAAGGTCCTTCCCTTTAAGTCCTGAGAGTCTCTCACCTCCCAGGTCTCTGGTACATTCTAGAGGGTCCTCCCACCTCCGACCTCCCAAAGTTGCCTGCTTCAGTCCTTTCTGTTGGCCTTCAGGGCTTCACTCCTGTTCGCCCCACCCAATACCTGATCATGTTCTCCCTTTCCCCTCCTTCTCTCCTTTCCTACCCAGGTCTCTCTCTCCCTCCCCCCTCCTGTGATTGCTTTCTTCTCCCTCCAAAGTGAGACTGAAAAAAGTTCTTTTTTCAAAGTTAGAATATGTACAATTATTGAAGATTAGAGTATGTGTATGATCCACCCAAATATTTGTAGAAATCCAGTCTTTGGAACTTCATACTTTATGTTACTTCATTATAATATGAAATATGCCAGCAGGCTATGTTCCTCAGATCACATGATTTTCAATATTTAGAACACAATGGTGAGTGCTTAGATTTGTAAATGTTGAACGTGCAGCTGTTGGTATTTGTATTTTGGACATGATGGAAATATTTAACCAAGAACAGAAACAAGTGACTAAGGTGTGATATGCATTGCACAGATGTTATGTGCACTCTACTTAGGTTCCAAGTCACTTTTCATAGCAAATAGCTTATGTATAAGGTGCAATAGGAATAACAATTATTTACGAAATCTGGTCTTTATCATTCTCGTTCTGTAGATCAATTAGTATAAAGAAATCTTATGCTTTTGTATGTGTAGCATTTTTAACACTCCACATGTAATGCTAGAAATATTTATTTTGACTTATTGTCTACTCTCCCTTTAGTGTTGGGATATTTACCACACCTTTATCTCTTTGGCCCTTTAGGACTTGTTATCACAATATATTACTGTTGACTTTGCCTGGAGTTATTAAAATTCACCAGCAGGCTTTAGAAACTGAAGCAAGCTCATAAGACAGATGTAGATGCTAATTCTTATGAGATTTAGTGCACATAAAACATTCCATGCAGTATCTGCGCAAATATGTGTGTCAGAAATCAAGATAAACCCAAGGAAAAATGTGAAAAAAAAAGAAGTGGAAAGTGAGGAAGCAGAGACAAGGGGACTCCAGGTGCTTGCTGCCAATCCAGGCGAGAGTGATCACCCAGCTTCTGCTTCAGTGGAAGGACTTGTCTCACTTAAGAAAGTGGAGTGAAGAAGGAAGACACTAGATATCAACCGCTTGACTCTGAGTAAACCCAAGTACACACAGAGACACAGAATTTCTAATTCATCCATATTAGAGTTTGAATGATAATTTGTATAAATACTTAACATGTATAATTCAAAAATATAATATTTGGTAGGGAGAAATAAAGGACGGGAAAAAAAACAGTTTAGATAAAAGTATCAACAAAACAGCTTCACATTTAGGAGAAAATAAACCTCAGAAAATTTAGATTATAGGTAAGACCAGAGGGCCTAGAAACATAATTTGGTTAATTTCTCATGCTTAGAGTGTTATATATCCTCATATAGAAGTGTTGGTCAGATGCATGTTTGTTAGGTTGAAGAAAATTTATACAGTAGTGGTCAAGTTGGGGAAAATGAAGCTGTCAGATTTATTCTAACACTAATAGTTGACATTATACAGATATTAGAGTATAACATAAGGATGAATACAGAGAGAATGCAGAACAAAAAAAGACAATCTCATCTGATCCCCATCTATTGTCCCATTGTGGCCAAATATAAAAAGATATTGAGCCAGCATGTATGAGCGGAGAGTGGCCTTTGTGAATTTTCAAACAAAGGATAGCACCTTGAATTCTGAATATTGTACCCTGAAGAACACACCAGGGGCAATCTTTGAAATATGTCTCAAAAGTGTCAAGGTCTCTACATTATTATTGACCAGTGAAAATTTTATGTTTTTGCTTTTTTTTTTCTTTATATGATTCATTAAAACTGTGACTCATCCAGAATTATCTTTTTAAGCTTTGTCTCTTCGGGTGGATTCACTTAGTCTACGGTGACCTTCCATTAACAGATTTTTTTTTTTTTGAGAATGTGAATGAAATTCAGAAACCAACAATTTAAGGTAAAGGAAAGATAGAGAGGAAATTAATCGTCTTATTAAGGATAGTTGTTCTTCAGAACAGTAAGAAACTTGAATGACACTTTTAGGATCACATTGCTTTTCTGAGTGCCATTTAGACTAAGGAAGAACATCAACTTGCTTGACCTTATGCTTATGGGCTGCTTACTTGATGTTATACATGTGGAATCAGGATCTTAATGGAGGACAAATCTCCTTCGTGGAGCAACTAAAGAAAAGTAGACGCAAACTGACACAATGTGGACATCAGGGTTTAGAGACTTTCCGAGGATTTCATGAGCACCTTGAAGCCACCAAGGAAGGCTTCTCTCAGAATTCATCCTCTTGCTTTCCACTGTTTCAAGGAAGCAAAGTAGAGAATTTTAACAGTTGTACCTTTAACATTTCTTTAACGTTGAGTAAGCTATGGTGGAGGTCACATTCCACACACACACACAGACACAATCGATGCTGACATATGGATCCAGGAAGAATCAGATGTCTGTACACAATGGCAAAGTAAGAGCCTTTCTTTAACAGGAGATAAGCCTCCGTTTCCTCTCAGCCTGCTGTCCTTCATTCTTCACTTAGCTCTCTGTCAAATAAATATTTTATCATTTCATATCTTGTCAGAATGATTGTTGTTTTTCTGAATCATCTATCTATCTATCTATCTATCTATCTATCTATCTATCTATCTATCTATCTATCTATCTATCTATCTATCCATCTCAGCAGTCATTTTGTGATAGAATATTATCATACCAGACTTAAAACTTGTGGTGAATTTCACATTTGTAAAGTGTAATTGTTTCAAAATCGCTGAATTCTCAACACATTTTAGCACTGGCATATGATAATTACACTGTGGTTTAGTTCACTGAGACTTGTGTAAACTTTGAGAATAAACTTGTCTCCTTTGAATTCTGATCCTTCTTTTATTAGTTACACAGTTTTAGGTTGTCAGTTCTATTTGTGTACAACACTGTCTTCTTCTAGAGATATGCACATGTGCAGTCTCAGACCCAATCAGATCTCTGATGCAAGTGGCATTATTATTCACATACCTCTTTCTATACTTTTAGTGGGAAGCATTCATAAAAAACTGTGTTTCTATCCTTTGTCTTTGTTTTTGTATATAATGGGGCCATGAAAGATGTACTCTCAGCAAGTTTTAAGTATTCAACACAGACCTGTAAGCTATAACTACAGTGACTTTTTATGTGTCTTCCCAAATCTTAAAGTAATCTGTTTGCTAAAGGACTTTTAAATAATGCTAACAGAATAACATCTGTAGTAAATATTTTAGAAATGTTTGCTTTTCAAGTAAACATTTGATATGTATAGGCTGATAAATAGGAAGTGTGTGTATACAGACATTCAAACAGAGGTTTTTTTGTTACAACTTTAATGTTTTTATATTTTGAGCACAAGAGGACACAAGAGTACTGTGAGGAGCAATTATAACAATCTTCTTGGTATAACATCAGTAGGTGTGGGATGTTGTCATTAGCACAGGTATAAGTCTCTGGCTATCTGTGTATGCAAAGTGCAAAATCTTTCTGAGAAGAAAGAAGGTGACAACTTAGTAAAATGTCCTAGCAACGGAACCCTAGCAGTTATACTTCCCTTTGGCTGGGTCTCTTTTCATCTTCTGTCAGTTTACTTTGGGTCCTTTGTAAATACTGCGCATTCGTTTTAGAACTTGCAGACACAAAATAGGTTCAAGAAAGTGAGTGTTCCTTTACACTCTTTCAAATTTACTGCCTCTTTTTCCTTAAATACTTGTTGCATGCATGCACATACATATACACACACAGGCACACATGCATATATGTGTATTTCTAGATATATGTAAATATAGTCTGCTCAGTCTGTATGATGTTGCTAGTATGTATGTGTTTCATGAATGATCATTGGCATTGATATCCAGTCGGTGTGCTTTTCCCTGGAGAGAACAATTTCTCCTGTGCTTAGCATCCTGTAGTTTCTTGTAGTTCTGTGTGGGCTTCAAGCCTTCTCCGTTCTAATGAGCATGTCTATTGATATAGTTCTTGTTCATGTCCTGTTCTTTCATTATTCTTTCTTTTATTTCCTTTTTTTTCAATCCTCTCCTGGTCCACCCTCTGACTGTTCCACATCCCATACTGCCTCCCTGCCTCCCTGTCTCCAGGAGGATGCTCCCCCTCCCCCAGACCTCCCTGGGGCCTCCAGTCTCTTGAGGCTTAGGTGCATCTTCTCTGACTGAACCCAGACTTGGCAGTCCTCTGCTGTATATGTCTGGCAGCCTCATATCGGGGTATATGCTGCTTGGTTGGTGGGCCAGTGATGGAGATCCCTGGGGTCCAGGTTAGTTGAGACTGCTGGCCTTCCTACAGTGTTGTTCTCCTCCTCAGCTTCTTCCAGCTTTTTCCTAATTCAGTCACAAGGGTCAGCAGCTACTGCTCATTGGCTGGGTGCAAATCTGCATGTAGTCCCTTTTTGTGGGCACTCCTTTGCCTCAGTAATAGTGTTAGTTCCTGTCATGTAGCTCTTGACATATCAAGGACAAACTGAGATACAACTTACTGTTCTCTAGCTTTTACAATCTTCCATCTCCTTCTTTAGCGCTGATTCCTGAGTCATGACTTCAAGGGTTGTATAATAGATGTGTCAACTGGGGCTAGGTTCAACAACTGGGAAGTTTGATTGGTTGTTATTCTCTGTACTGGCGTCTATCTCTTGCAAACAGAGGCTTTCTTGATGAGATATGAGCACTACTCTTTCCTGTAGGTTTGAGAACAAATGTTAGGAATGTACTTAGCAATTATGTTGGCTTAGTAAAGTGGTGGTTGCTGGTTCTCCTCCAAAACCTGTGACTTCACTAGCCCTAAGTTATTGGTTAGGGTTACAGTACCAGGTATGATTTTCCTCTTGTTCTACAAGGTTTAAATCCAAGTAAGTGTGTTTTTGGTTACTGTCAAGGTATGCACTTCAGTACTGCACATTTAAGGTCTTTGTGCCATGCTGTTCTTTGTTGTGGTACATAGGCATCATAATTGTTTATTTCCATCATTTGGAAATTTGAATGGCATCTTCTGGATGCATGAATGCTAGTCCTGAGGGATGAAGCTTTCAGATCAGATCTATTTCTGTCACCTCTGGACCCTCAGTCAGAATGGCATGATATTGATATTTCCAGTAATCAGGACTTAACTTCTAACTCTAGTGGGATTTTGTATGCCTGTTGTTGAGGGGCTTTTTCTTATGGTATATGGTTTGTGGGAGAAATATTATCAAACCAAATTGAAAAAATTATTTAAACTATATATGTATATCCTGACACATATACTATATCTACTTTTAGGTAGATAGTTAATATTATGATTCCTTAATATTTTTCAGACATCCTCACTGTTATTTGATGCTCCCCCCCTTTTAACCTCCATTCCCCTCCTTAATTATAGGCCTTGGTTTTCCTCGGTACACTTGCATATCTCTTGTACATGGCTATTCTTCTCTCTTGCATCCTCTGCCCCACAAAAGTTCCACTTTTTTCTTGTTAGTAAATGTAGATAAGTGTATTTCTTTGGAAGAATTGTTGTACTGAGTTCTCTATGAGATATGGATAATATAGGTTCATTTTGCCATTAGATGTACAGTGTTACTTTATTTTGTAGGAATTTGTAACATTGCTGAAGAAAATTGGTGAAACAGCAATGTTTGCATAAAGTTCAACTAAATCCACAATTTTGTTTAGTGTCTAAATATGGATTGTGCAATTTAGAAAGATGGGGTCTCATTTATTTGGTCTTAGAAGAACATTTGTGGGTTTGGGTTCTTTAAGTAATCATCTGGGATTGTTAGCTTTATTTAAAATATTTGACTATTTCTTACAAATTCTAAATATTTGTAGTATTTCATTTGCTCATTCATTTGAAATTAGAATGATTGGTCCATGGAGAACATAAAAGAACTACAAGATGACATATTGAATACTAAAATGATTAAAGCTTCTAGGTTTAACAGTTCTTAGTAAATGAGAGGGACTGCTAAATAAATAAGAAATTAGCACGAACTATATATTTTAGTAATAACTGTAACTGGGATTTAGTCAAAGTGTAAGGATGAAGAGAGGATGGTGTCAGATGGACTATTGAGATGAGGTTGAGCTATTTTGGGTGTTTCATTGTGCTTTGGAGGAAGGGCAAAGAGAACCATGAAAAAGAGTTCTGACACAAAAATGGTTGTTTATTTGTACTTTTACAATAAAATATGGGGAAAATACAGACAGTTCAGTGATGTATATAGAAAGAGAAGAGAGTATAAATGTCTTAGCATTACCATGAATAAAGATTAAAATATTGTATATTAGGCTCTGAGCAAAGTAGGAAATCTTAAAAAGAACATTGAATGATATTTTTTGTGGTACAGTTAAAAAGGAAAACATAAACTGGAACAGAGAAGGAACATATCCTAGGAAATTGCTTTCCAGAGTTAAGGAATAGTTAAGATCTGTCCTAGCTTTACTTTTTGTTTATCCAGATTGAGTTTTCTCTTGGTTTGTGCAGCTAACTCTTTCTCTGGGGGCCAATCAATGATCTTTTATGCAATTTCTGAAATTTATGCAAGAAATAGATGCCTATGTCATGTCAAACATGGTGATAGAACCTAGCATGACATATGCTAATTAAACACTTGTCAGAACTTCATGGGAAAACTTACCAAGTGTCATTTATTTTCAGGCTGAGTAGTGCGTTCCAAGAATAGCTCTAGAAAGTTACTTTGAATAAGACATGATACATGTAGTATGACTCCTGGACACTAAGTGTCTGTGTTTATGTCTCCAGTAATCCTATTACAAATACAGCTGCTTTTTGCCAAATGACATTTCAAATAGTTGCAATGTATATTCTGAACCTTGTAATGCATGCATCTCAAATTTAAGAAAATGCAGTCTTGGATATTTCTTGCTTTATTTGCATTCTTAAAGAATTATTAATGAAATTGAATCTTAATTGAATCACTCTCAATTCTTCATCAATTCAATACTTTAAAATGAATTAGGTAATTTGAATTGAATTAGCTTATTCACTTCCACCTTGGTTCAGAGTGAATGATTTCAAATGATGCCAAAAGCATTGCTCATGAAGAATACTTTTGTTGAAGAGGCTTCCTCTTTCATCTCTTTTGATGCTTTCTCTTCTTTACTGAACTAATTATTCTTTTTTTTTTGACAGCTTTAATCTCCATTCTCAAGTAATATCTCCTTTCTTCTAGCCCATTTATTCAAGTCTTCAGCAACTTAGCCAATGTTTACCTCAGCAAAGCTCTCTGATCCTTTCCAAAAAAATGAAACGAAGATTCATGCTTTTCTTATTGTTTGTCCTTATCCCTTCTTGTTTTGTCTCCACATCTTTGATATCCAGTTTTGGGGGTAGTCTTCCTGTGACACTGGGAAAGCCTTTTCTGATCTCAATTTCTTAATCCTGTGTCTCTGCATGTCTTTCTCAGGCTGGGAAACTAATGAACTCTGTGTGTATGTGTGTGTGTGTGTGTGTGTGTGTGTGTGTGAGAGAGAGAGAGAGAGAGAGAGAATGTGTATATGTGTTTTTGTCTTTCTGTGTATTCATGGTGTGTATGTAATTTGTATATGTATGTGTTTGTGTTTTTATGTGTAGGCATTTATATGTGAGGGCATTTGTGCGTGTGTGTGTGTGTGTGTGTGTGTATGAGAGAGAGAGAGAGAGAGAGAGAGAGAGAGAGAGAGAGAGAGAGAGAGAGAGAGAAAGAGTAGGGGGTTGTATGTTCCCTTTACCTCTATCTTTTCTGTTTTTCTTTCTGAGCCCTACTTATCATCTCTGATTTTTATCTTTAAAAACATTAAACACACAGAACAGATTACAAAACAAAACAGATATAGTAGCATATGTATAGCATCTAATACATGGGATGTACCAGCAGGAAGATTGCCATGAATTTGGGGTTAGCTATGTTATATAATGAGTTTGAAGCAAGAGTTACAGGTTAAAGAATTAAAATAAGAGACAATTTAAAATTATCAAAAACTGATCACAGGGTCCCCAATGGAGGAGTTAGAGAAAGGACTGGAGGAGCCGAAAGGGTTTACAACCCCATAGAAAGAAAAACAATATCAACTCCCCCACCCCCAGAGCTCCCAGGGACTAAACCATCAACCAAGGAGTACACTTGAAGGGAACCATGGCTTCAGCCATATATGTAGCAGAGGATGGCCTTGGTGGGCATCAATAGGAGAAAAGGTCCTTGGTCCTGTGAAGGCTCTATGCCCCAGAGTAGGGGAATGTGAAGACATGGAGATGGGTGTGGGTGGGTGGGGACACACCCTCATCGAAGCAGGAAAAGGGGAATGGGATAGGGGGTCTCTTGCGGGGCAGATCTGGAAAGGGGACAACATTTGAAATTTAAGTAAATAAAATATCCAATAAAAAATCTGAACTTATGGGAAAAATAAAAACTAAAATCATCAAAAACCAAACACAACAGCCACCGTATATGTTTAATAATTATACACGACTAACATCTACCTTTATCAATATTACCTCACCTCAGATGCAACTGTGTCTAAAATATCATATTTCAATTTTGTGTTTCTTAATGGCTTTGTGATTTTGAAAATTATAATTTAGACTGAGACAACAGCTCTTTGAGATCACAAGTTGGTTTAATCTTTCAAAATTTAAAATAGTTCTAGGGAAAATATCAGTTGACATTTGTTTAAATACTTAACTTTTATTCTGCTTTTTCCTTTGTTTCCTAGAAAATAAATACATTTTACTAAATATTCCAAAATAAGAATTTTTTCTTGGGAATAAAAAATTAAATTCTGTAACAGTAAGTTGAAATAACTGCTACACAATTTTACTATTAAAAATAAAATAAAATGTTCAGTTATCATCATTGGATTGCTCCTGCATTGCTCTGGGTACCGTTTCATATGTGAATGACAGTGTCTGTTCTGTTTGCAAGCATACTACAAGCAGTTAAGATGTGGCTGAATTAACTTTTGAAATGTTAATTATTATGAAATAATTCATATACATTTTATGATGACAATCTACTGACAAATATTTCATGAATTAAGGTGTTTTGAAATAATTATAAATATTGTCAGCATTAAACAGAATGTTTCTGTAGTGATTAGAAATCAATATAGTAGAACTTAACATTCAGATTTTCACTAGTCTCTGCTATCTTCTCTTAAAAGTTTGTTTAGTGTCTCCCATCATCAAAAGCAGGAAAAGGTAGGTAGGAACATCCTTCTATAAAAATAAACTTGAATGGGTCAATTTGTCTTGTGTTCTGAAACCAATAAATAATGCTTTATGTTATTCTATATGTATTCATTACCTAACATGAGCCATTTAGAAGATAAAATATTTCAGCTTTTGTTCAGTCATTGATAGATACACATATTGAAATGTGAAGTTTAGAACTACAAAATAATGGGAAAGACACTCTCCTGAGAGCATTTCTCTTTAATATTATTAGGCTAATTGAATTGTTGCTCTTGTATGCACAGTAATGATACATACAGAACACTTTAATCCAGTGACTGTATGACAAAACTTGTCAATACCCACCAAACAAACTTGACATAGACAAAGCATGGCTGCTCTGACCTTGATAAATATCACTTTGATGTTATAGGACATTGAGGAAAGACTTGCTATATTATCAGACTTCTTGTCTTCCTCTATTTATTCTACATAATTCCTGTTTCAACGTGAATTGTATACATACATAAGAAGAATAGAAAAATTACTTAGGCAAACAAGTACATCTTTAGAATCTGATCATACATAATGAGAAAACAATCAATCGGTAGAGAAATGGGCTACTATGTTGAATCAAATACAATTCTGAGATCAGAGAAGATAGGCTTCAGCAAGTACTAAATTTATATGTATATATATATCTGCTTATGACAATTTAGTGATCACAGAAATATCTGAGAGACATAAGTTTACTTAATTAAAAAAATTGTTTCCTCATAATATTATTATTTATGCATATTAATGATGAATATTGATGCAATTAAATAATAAAAAACATTTAAATTAGGCAAAAAGAGTTATCTCTAATTAGCAAATTTTGGTTCAAAACAGGGGCTTTGTCAGAGTGAAGTGACAACCTATATAATGGTAGAAATTTTTACCCCTTATTTATATGACTGAAGATTAATATTAGAGTATATAATAAATATGCATTTCAAATCTAAAATTTCAGTGTTACGCAAGAATTTATCCTGTTTTGTTAGAGCAATGTTGTTCCAACCGATTTGACTGTATTTTCTATTTTTGGTTTACATTTGTCGTATTATAATTAGGCTTATAATCTTCTCTCCTATAATGAGATGGATAATTCAAACTCAATATGGTGTCATTTGTGTTAGCCCATTATTTATTTTTCATTTTGCTATAGTGTTGCTTTACTTTCTTTTCCTACCACAGTTGCAAAGTTTTAGATAGGGCAACTGAAGCGAGAAAGTATGTATATTGACTTTCACTAGAGGGAAATCAGTACAGAGTTCTTAGATAGCATGTACTTGATAAGGACACTGTTACAGTTAGTACACACAGTGGGGGGTGATTCTTCATCTTGCATCTGACTGCTCAGTGGGAAGAGAGCAGGGCAAACTGAAGTCCCGAGAACACTCCTGCAATGATTTGCTTTCTCCAGCCAGCCCGCAAATCCAATCTTTTCATCACTTTCCAATGCTAGGCCTCTCTCTAGGATTATGAATCCAGTGTAACAGGACTAATGCATTCATTACTTGAGAACTCTTATGATCTAATTGGCTAAGGAAATGCATCATGTCACATGCACACCAGAGGGTTGCTGTCCTAACCAATTTGCTCAATATCTTCCAATTCAGTCAGTTTGGCAATAGTTATTAACCATTATAAACATAAATTGTAATTCCATTTTCATCATTTATATGTTAGTTTATGGTGCTGAATTATTCATATTAGTATTTTCCAGTGACAACAGTAGTAAGAACACTCAACCTCTATGGAGTGCTTTGTGTTCCAAGTACAACTGAGGGTTCTTACAGAGAGATTTTCACTTACTTTTCCAATCCAATAAAACATGGGAATATTCTCAGGGTCGTTCTTCAAGGAAATTAATGATTTTTGAGAAAATTGTAGGTCCAGATTTTAAGGAATTTTGTAATTGATCCAGTATATTTTCATTTGAGTACTTACAACAAGATTTCCTGTGAAATGTTTGATTCTACTAGTGACCATGGAGAACACAGTGGAAGGAACCTGTGTATTGATGTGGCTTTGCACTCTGCTCTGAGCATGTAAAGATGACTTTATCAACAGTGGGGAAACTGATGAAAGTGATAAAGAAAGTGATAAAGAAAGTGCTGTCCTGAAACACCTGTGTCACTGAGCACTTACACCTAGTTATTTAATGTTCTCATTCATTCTGCAAGAACTAGGCACATGACCTATACTTTCACAGCTGTAAGTCAGTTAGTCATAGTAGGCAGAACTTACAGAAGTCATCTTCCCATAATAGAGAAAATTTGGTACTAAAATGATAGACTTTGCATATAAGACTTTTTCTTTTTCTGTTACTTCATGCAATTTTTTCTTTGACAATTTTTTGAATACATATTATGAGTTTTAGTCATTTCCAACTACATTTTCAGCCAGTTCAGTCCCCTTACTCTCTCATTCTCTTCTCTATTGAACTTTTTCCTTCTTAAGATACTTTCAATATCTGTGACCTATTGAGATTTATTAGGATTGCTTTAGTGAACATGGGTGGGGAGGTCTGAGGTCTGGGCAGTTAATCAGAACCATTGAAGAAAATGACACTCCCCACCCCACACACACACCGAGAAAAAACTAACTTTCAATAGTATTTCAGGAAAGAGTGAAGCCTCTTTAGCGTGTTCTTGATCCATGATAAAATAACCTAGACTTGTATCTGTAGATGCAGAGACAACATGCATGCAATGGCATGTCATACCCAGAACACAGGGCATCACAGCATTCCTTCCCATCCTCCAGCTCTTTACCCTCTTTTTGTCCCTCCTGCTGCACTTTTCTCTGAGCTTTGAAATGTGTGATACTCATATTCCACTATGGCCTTGCATCCCACAGTCATTTATTCTTGTGGGCTTTGACCAGTTATGCAAGTCTGCATTAACCTCTGCCCACTGCACTCAGAAGTTTCTCTTGTGAGGACTGTGGCCAGAACTAAACTAGGATCATAAACATAACTTCAAGAAAAAACCCACATAACTTCATGATTTTTCCACAACCATTTTTAATATTTAAACTCTTAAAAGCAATTAGTATTTGTTTTATTAACAGTATAAATGAAGAGATCAAACAGCACTGTCATGACAATAAACACATGTACATGTTTAGATGTCTAGCTGATGTAGTTCAAAAGTGACCTTGGTGTTCAGATTTCCTTGTCTTGTGCATATTTAATTATCTCATAATCAAATGATAATTGGATAATTACTGAAATACTATGAAGAATTTCACAAATGTAAAGTCTTGGTACATTTTCTTATTATATGTTTTCAAGGTATAGGATCACATTACTCTTTCTACAGATATATCCAGTTAAATGTGGCAAAGGAAACAGAGCATTTGGTGTTGTTTCATGTTCGTGTTCTGGTGAATCTAAAAGTGAAAAACCACCACAGATTTCTAAGAAGCCTTTATTTGAAAAAATAAAACAATTTTTTATTCTGAAATGCAAAATAGACTTGGAGGAAAATATTGTCTTCTTAGCTAAAAGAAATATAGACTGTTCATCTTGTAAACATTGTACAATGCATAAACATCTAAATATTGGACTACTTAAAATGTTTAGACATTTTAAAGACATTAAATGTAAAGCCATTTAATGCCCTGACTTCCCATCCTGAATTGTGCACCTCAAACCTTCTGATGGTAAGACAACTTCCTGTCTCCCCAGAATGATCGTATTTTATGTGAGACTTTTTACTTATTCTCACTTTCCTACTCTCTCAAGCATCTTTGTTTGCGCTTTGTAATGTACTCATAAAAATTACCAAGACTTTAAATCTGTGATGTTGATCACAATATTTAAGATTTTATTAATGTTCATCATCATTCTTATAAATTTATTAAGTCATATGAGTCACTAAGACCCTTTTTACTTTCCTCTAAATATTTTAAGCATGGGATCCAAACACACACTTGTAGATTGTTTCTAACTTCAAGCCTATACTACCAGCACCCTTCAGTATTTACATTTGTAGTTTTTGCCTTTAGGCCCCTGAACATGGATGTTCAGTATTGATTTAGTTTCTATGCCTTGTGGGTTTCATGAAAATAGACTATGAGTAGTTGTTATTTCAATGGCTTTTACATTTAAGGAGTGTGTTTATTACTCTAAGTGTATACATAATTACTATTCTGCTGTTCCC
Organism: Mus caroli; assembly: GCF_978045245.1. NCBI lineage: Eukaryota > Metazoa > Chordata > Mammalia > Rodentia > Muridae > Mus > Mus caroli. The sequence goes on along the minus strand of NW_028227267.1, from coordinate 94,520,027 downwards.
GAAAATCTTTTCAAAAATCATTCTGTTTGTGTTTATGTGTGGGTAAGAGCACCACTGTGAGTGCTGGTACAGCAGAGGCCAGAGGTTCAGAACACCCCTGGAGCTAGAGTTACAGGTGGTTGGGATCTGCCTGCTGTGGGTGCTGAGAGTCAAATGGAGGCCCTCTGGAAGAGTAACCCATGCTCTTCACTTCTGAGCCAGCGCTCCAGCCCCGATTTTCCACTTACAGAGCATTCCACTGTGACATTTTTATCATTACCAACTGAGGCCCACTAGATAAAGTGATAAGACTTCTGAAGTCTCTGCTGTCGGATGCCAAGCTAGCTTCCGTGTTTATCTGTGCTGTACTGCTGTGCTCACAATGTTTGTGGCCAAAGACAATAGTTTCCTTTGACTGAGTCACACCCTGAAAAAGAAAATGCTATGGCTGAAGTAATATATATATATATATATATATATATTTTTTTTTTCTTCTTCTGTGAAACAGGAAAAGGCTTATCCAGGCACAAAGAATTTACTTGAAAACCTTTCCAGCCAGAGCTGAGAGGATGAGTTTGTTTTCTAACCTGGGTTTCTCAAGTTTCCGAAACACAGTATTCTGTTAGGCCACCAAGCTAGTGTGGCAATGTTTAGATGTTACTTCAATCAAAAGCTGTATTCCATTACCCTAGGATCTGTGTCATACTGTTTATTAGGTTAAAGAGAAAACAAAACAAAACAAAACAAAACAAAACAAACAACAACAAAAGGTCCCGGTGGTTGAACGATTCTCAGTATTATGCTACATTGCTGCGTTGCAGGCACGAGCATGTTCCTTGAGCATTTTCGAGTTTCACAACGCACAATTAATTAATTGAGTCTATCTAGCTAAAACACCAGTCTGAGTTACTGTCTGCACGTTTAATAAATCCTTTGAATTCCCTTGATCTGGCTTGTTTCGTATCCTCCCTGTGCTCTGTAGCACAACTTTCCCAAACCCATAAAACTTTGATTAATGGAAGAAAGAATTAAACTTGAGATACCTGAGTTTGTTTCTCTCCCAGGCTTCTCTGACCTCTGGGTCATTTCCTAATGTACCTTGGCCATTTTCTCTAAAAGAAAACAATAAATGAGAATAGAACTGTAATTTAAAAGCATGACTGCCCTTGCTTTTAACAAATCTTATACCTACAAATCCATGTATATAACTTTACATTCAAAGAGTGATTCTTTTCCTGGAAGTAGCTGATGTTCCTTATGCCCTCCCTGATCACATACATGCATGTGTACAAGTTAGACAGAAAAAAAAAGTGTGGCAAAAGATGAAAGAAGATCTCCTCATGTGACCAGTCCCTCTGTACATGCATCCTCCTGTAAGGTTAAAGTTGGGGGTTATGGATTTTTGCACCATTGGGGAATCTACCCATTAATTCTCAAAGACTCTTTCCATTAATGAAGATCAATTGTCTCAGTTTTCTTCAGATTCTCATACCTGGATTAAACTGTGACCAGAAATGTAAATTGGGGGTTCTATTGTACATAGAAGTTTACTTTCAACCCTCTCATCAAAGTCAGATTGTCTTCATTCTCAGTAGGTGTCTCCTTCTCAGGGGTCGCTCTGCTTTTCTCATACTGATAGGAACCTGTGCCTGTCTCTTCACTGGAGGAAGGCTCACTGCTCCCCAGCACTGTGGAGAGTAGCCTTTAGAGTAGCTTTTATTTTCACCCCTGTGAAGCTTGAGTAAACTGCCAGGCTGCATTGATTCATAGATGAGCAAAGTTTGGTCCTGGGGACATGCGCATGGCATGAAGAGAGTGTCTGCTCTGCAGAACACTGCTAGGGAGGGAGGGTCACATACCCTGGTGAGAACACTTGAGCTGGGAAGTGAAACCTAAGTCAGGCATGTTTAAGTCTCCCTTTTACTTTGTCTTCCACAGTAGGTTAGAAGTGGTGGGAGTCCACTGTTTCTATCTTTGACCACAGCAAAGGGACCCAGGAATCTCTTCTCTTTAATGCATGGATGTATAGAACAAGATGTCTTTGAGGTAGTGAGCAACTTTGGTCATTGAGCAGTGTCTCTTGAAAAAAAAGATGGGAATATCTACAGTTGTTCCCAAGAAGCTGACTTACCATCTCCTCCAGCAAATGCTAAAATGAGAAGTGCAGAGAGATCATTGGCTGAAAGTATAGATGCAGTTCTTCCTCCTACACATTTTAATTGACTACTGTTAAAATTAACTATTTGCTACTAGTGCCCTTGAATGTTACAGAAGAGGGATTTTTCCACTTGAGGAGTTTAAGTGATAGATAGATAGTGTAATAATTACATTGCCTTTAATTAATATTAAAGCTGGCATAGGCCTTGTACAGTGACGGAAATATAAGACTTTCTGTATTATGCAGGGGACTCTAAGAATCATGTGGTAGAACTCATGTCTTCCCTGTCCTCTTTGTAGTTTACCACTGAGCTTGAGAGATCTCGCTCTAAGACTCAACACCTAAAGAATGTATTTTTTTACATTGTTCAAAGCTGACCTCTGTTTCTCGAAAAGTTTATTTGTACTTTTTCATCTGTTTAGAAACATACATTTTTGGTTAAGAGACTCAAGACAATCTCTCTTTGTCTCTCTCTCTCTCTTTTCTTTTTTCAGAACTAAAGAGGTTGAGATAAAAAAGAATGGCTGCTTTAAAAGTCACACATGGCTGTAATTTAAGATTTTTTTCCCCTCTCATTGTCCGTAACAGTTGAAAGAAACCTTCAATGAAAGTTTATTAACTAGGCCAATGCCTGAGGCAATAAAGGCTCATTTACTACCAGTTTCTTGGCTGTTTTTCTTCTTCTATTTTTCGGTTAAACTCATAGCGTAAGATAATACTTCACAAAATTAAACCTTTGACCTTCTGTAGAGTTAAGTCTCCTTTGATTAGATAAAGTAACAATTTATGGTCTAGCTGAGGTTGCACATGAAATGAATAATGCAGGAGACTCCGTGTGGACTGGGCAGCCTTTGCTTTTGAAAAGATGAATGCTGTTTAAAGCAGAGGAAGTCCACTTAAGAGTGTTGTCTTTATTCACAATGCACTTCAGCAATATTTCAAAAAGGTTTTACTTCTAAAATAGAGTTATATTTGATTTTTTAAAAAAATTTCATCAGAAAGATCTCTGGTGAAATACTGCAAATAGAAGTTTTGAGCCTCTCACGGGATGGTTGTACACATGATAGGGCCCTATAATTCAGATGGTACAAAGAACTAGCTGAGTGGTCCCATTAAATATATCCATGAGGAAAAAATGAGATGACTTATTTCCCAACGATGCATATATCAAGATGAAAATAAGAACGGAGATTGGTAATAGCATTTTTTGGGCCTGTTAACAAGACTAAAATTAAAAGAATGTTTAGCTGATTTAAGTTATGAACATAAACCAAATAGAATCATGTTAAGCAGAGTCTCCTTTTGAAGCACGCTCATAGGTCTTCAGTTTCTTAATATTATGACGTGAGTAGTAATCTCTTTGATTAAAAAACACAAGTCAGTCATTTCCTCAAGTCACACTCAAGTCTGAGATATCATAATGGTAAAAGGGTGGTCAGAAATGAAATTTTAGGTAGGTGTTTATGTTTTAAAATGAACTTGCTTGAAAATAGTTCTGTGGGAAGAAATAAGAAAAATATCAAATATACATTAATGGAAACGTTTTCCTGAAATGTTCCTATGCCCCAGAAGAGATGCACATGTTTATGTGTCAGGTCTGCTGCTTACCTGCGTCTTAGCTCAGAGGAGACAGAGGGCATGGCACCATGAGCAGCTCCTGTTCCTTGCAAAGCTGCTGTAATTAGCTGGTTGTTTAAATTACTAATTGACATGCACAAGTTGAATGCCTAAGAAAGTGTTTTAGTTTTAGTTTGGTTCTTTTTCAATTAGCTTAAATTATTTAAGGTGAATAAATCTACTGCCGTGATTTAGTTTCTTTTAATAGAATCTCATGGCACAAAACAAATTAGGTCAAGAGGAGCCCCTGGATCAGTACAAACCTGGGTGCTGTTCTCACAGTGAAAACCCGTTAGGAAAGTTCAGGACTTGCTGTCACTATTATCCTGAAAACAAATAAAAGCTACTAGCAAACAGCGAATAACTCAAAATCCCCAAAGTCACATTTATTTTCCTATCAGAAGTAAACATCTTTTTCTATTGAAATATTTTATAGCAAAAAAAGGGAGACGTGAATAATAGAAGACCCATCTGCTCCCTTTCCAGGTGAGCTATGCTGAATATGGTAATCAGGCTTTATAAGGGTACATTTTTATTCTTGAAAAGCAGCAATGTCATATTGTGATCAAGCTAAATTTGCCTATGACACATTCAAGGCATTAAGGAACTTCATAGTGATTACAAAGTTGTGCCGAGACAAAGACTTCATCAGCCTCCCTCTGCCTGGCACCTCCCTCAGCTTGTGGACCACATTAATTTTCCTTTTGAACATTCCCTATCACTCAGAGGGGGTGGGGGGGCAGTCCTTTCAAAATTCCTTTGAATTGCTTTTCCCCCAAAGTCCAACTGTAAGGCTCTACTTGATGCCTACTTTTCTAAGCTGCTTTTTGCAGAGAAATGAGGAAAATCTCCACCTTGTAGGCTGATTCTGTCCCCCCAGAAAGGCTGACACACCTGCAAAACCATAAAGTGTAGAATGTGCTCTCTTGAGTGTTGGCCCCTGTGTACTTCTTGTCTGTTACTCAGTGATGGGAGCTGGAAATGTTTCCAATTCACCCTGTCCCTGAACTGAATTTTCTTAAGACAAAAAACAATGTCCATCAATGTTTATTTGTCTCTAGGACTATACAATCCTCATGGGTCTTTTCATGAAAATTTTTATGTTACCATATCAGAACTTCTATGTCCCCATTTTTTCCCATATTTTGATGCCTTTGGATAATGTTCTCTAAACAAGTCTACAATGTTAATAATAAATAATAATAATAAACATTTCTTCTCTCTTCTCTCCTCCTGTCCTTTCATGTCTTCTTCTCTCCTCTCTGTCTCTTCTTCCTCTCTTGCTCTCTACTCTTCCTCTTTCTCTCTTCTGCTCTCCTCTCCTCCTTTCTCTTCTTCCTCTCCTCCCTCCCCTTTCCTCTCCCCTCTCTTCTCTCCTCCCTCACTTCTCTTCTCCTCTCCTCTCCTCTTTTCCTCTCTTCTCTTCTCCCCTCCCCTCCTCTCGCCCCTCCCCTTCCCCACTCCCCTCTTCCCTCTTCCTGCCTCTCCTCTCCCTCTCCTCTCCTCTTCTCCTCTCTTCTCCCCTCCCTCCCCCACCTCTCCCTCCCCTTTCCTCTCCCCTCCCCTCCCCTTGCCTTCTCTCCCCTCCTCTCCTCTGCTCTCTTCTCTTCTCTACCACTTTCCACTTTTCTATCCATATAACAAACTAGTCCAGCAGAGCCACAAGGGTGCAGATGCATTCTGAGAAGAACAAAGATAAAAGAGGGACATATTGAAATATGAAAGAAATTGAGACAAAGTATAATGTTTGAGAAGATTATTTTAGTTCTAATGCTGGCGAGATGATACTTTTGTAGAATAAATATGATTATGGCATTTTTTACTTTGCTCATCAGTCTAGCCCAGCTCAACAATACATTACCTAGTTGCTTCTTTGAAAATATCTTTTTCGAATGTTATACTCTGTCAGTCATACTCAGGCTAGTTAGAACTGCCTGCCTAGGCTTAATTACTAGGTCATTTTACTTGATGGCTATAAATATAAGAAGAAATGCTGGGCCATAGAATGACACAAGGAAGCTAATGCTTTGTTCATTAAGAAATAGAAAAGTAATATATGGGATATTATGCTTCGGTGAAAGTTAGAGTAGAATTTTGATTATTTCTGTTAGCGTGCACAATGAGAATTAGATCAATTTTAAGTTATGCAGAAGATAATATTCATTTTGAAGTGATGTGCACTAGATATAGGATTCAGACAACATTATGAATGTTGAATTTCATCAATACTACATATAAAAGAGTTTTGCACACAATTAAAGGTGATTTATGATTCCATCTATGGCAAATATATTGTGAACTTTAAGAAACTGTCATTAAAAATTTGGTCAGATTTCTCTGCCAGCTGACATATTTGTGCATTTATTTGTCTCTCTAACCTGGAGTATCCATAAAGTACATAAGCTATAAAGGAACGAGATGGATCTTATTTCAAACACTGTGGCTTGCTGGGTTCTCTTCTGATAGGTAAAGGGATGAAATGTGACTTAGACGTGAGCTTACTCTGTCATTGTTTAATATTGTAATGCTATGGAAAATATTACTATCCTTGCGCCTGTATCTCGCTGCCAGGAAAACAAAAATTAACTTTTTTATACCACCCATGTTATAAGTTGAGTCCCCAAGTGGTGGCTTAGTAATTATTTTCTAGAGAGAATAGTATTAAAGAAGAATAAGAGGTACACATGACATGCTAAACTTGCCTTTCCACCCAGGAGCTCAATTCTACTGAACCAAATTACAGTAATTTAACCCTTTTTGTTTGTTCTGGTTTGTCCTGTTTCTCTGATTCAGTGATCAGAAGGTGCGATTTTCAAAGGCCCCCATTAAAATGCTTCAGTGATTTACTGATTGCCAAATGGCATCCTCATGCTGTTTGACCCTCTGATTCCACTGAGGCTCTAACTCCTTTATTCAGGGTAACTGAAATCTTAAACTATTCATAAATAATAATGTTAATACTTACGTTTATTTGATTTATCAATGATTAACTATACAATGATAAGGAGGCTTTTACAATATTGTTCCAATGAAAATATAATTACATCTCTTTCTTGCTTCCATTTCCTCCCTCCAGACCCTCCCAATTCCTTTTTCTCCAATTTATCCCATCCCCCACAGTTTTCTGACTGCCTAAATAATACCTGTACAATAACATCAATAGACATGCTAACTGCTAACTCAGAAGGAGATAATATGTTTCTTAGTATATGTTTATGCACCTTTGTGAGGTAGTTTTTTTTTTGGGGGGGCGTTTTTATTGTTAGTCTAAACATTTCTAAAATCTAATTCAATCAATTGAAAAACTGAAAACTGGTATAGAAAGTGTTTCCATTAGTGGCCTCAGGGATCAATTTTCCTTTTCTCCACAGAATACAAATGTGCTACAAAGGGCAAGAAAGTCAGTCTAATGGACATTAAGAGACAAGTTCACGCTGAAAATATTCACTTTAACCAGATGCACAATTAAGTTTCTTATTCTAGTAGCTTATAATTTCTGCAATTTAAGCATTCAAGATGAGAACAGACATGGTTCAATCACATTTTTAATTTATTTAGAAAGTAATAAGAAATAAAATAACTGGAGATTAGTGTCAGTTTTTGGACAGCTGGTATTTAAATAAGGATAAGAAAAAAAAGTAGAGTAAGGGAAAAAAAAAGATACTGGTGTTTTCAAGTTGCTGTACTGAGCCAAGGGTTCTGTGTCTTGGAGTGATTTCAATTGAGTTGTAATTCAGACTCATATGGAGCTCACAATGCACCTTCAACGTAGCATTTCAAAGTCTATAGGAACTGTCAGGAGCAGAAAGATTGCCTCACAGTAATGAGTGTTGAATTGAACTATGCTTTTTGATGTTTTACTTTCTGAATTGAATTGTTAGACAAGATTAATTGCACACAGTGAGAGTTTTAAATGAATGACTATGTAAAGCATTAAATTCCTCTCTATGCCACTTGGGGAAAAAATAGCTGGAAGGTTTAAATGAATAAATGTATTTAATGCACAAAATGCCTGGGCTAATTTTAAAATTCCTTTACTAACATCCTTATTGAAAATAGAAACCTGCTTTATTCATCTGTCTTGGTTATATTGCTCTGGTTGAAGTAATTTAATATTCCAGCTTTCTACTAATCTTCTAGTTCAACAGAAGTAGACAATAGCTTTCATAAATTAAAAATGCACTCTTCTAAACATGCTTATAAGATTAGAAAAAAAAAAACCAAGGCTGTAAACATTTATGACTGAAGCAAACTAGATTGTTCAAACCCTGCCATGATGCATCGCGTGTATCAATATGGCAGTGATATCAGTTAGAATGCAAACAAGCCTTTAAATGATGTGCCCCTTCATTTCAGCTGGAGAAGCTGCTTCACACCATCTGCCTATCAGATGGTTAGGAACCAGGACTGCGTATTAATGCCACATGTTCGATTTTCCTCCTCCTTGTAATGGTTAGATTCATATTGCTAATAGCTGTGCATGAGCACTGTCGAGGAAATTTCTGTGACGGTGGAGTGATGAGATATTTATAAGCCGCCTGTCTCCCTGAATAATCAGGGGGAAAGAATGCCAGACATAAATAACCTATCAATTCCAGAATATTAATAATAACTATGCTTGACCATAATTTCTTGCATGTTTAAACTTGTTTCTTCTGGGTTTTAGTAAGCAATCTAGACTAATAAATAGTGCGTTCTATGGAATATTTGAATACTTACCATCTCTTCAATGTAATACAACTTTTCAACCATTAGGGTTTGAAAAATGCACTTTATATGGAATTCAATGTAAAAGTAGACAGCATATCAAACATTTGGAAGTCATCTTGATGTCTTTGAAACCAAAGATCAAAGATTGGGCTTTTCAAGTTAATGAGCAAACAAACAGATCAGAGAAAGGATTTGACAGCAATATGTCTTCTTTATTGATATTTATAATCTACAGTTGTAATCTTCTACTTATAACTAAGGGCACTAACTTATTTAAAATAAATATAATTAGATACGTATTCTTTTTTTAAAAGGGTGATCAGGAGAGCTTAATGGCATTTGAAAGAATTTAAAGGCTATTTAACAAAAGTTGAAAGCAGAAAATAATGGCTTTCTTTGTAAAGTAAGAGGATGTAGTCACACAGTTACAATGCTTGCTTCCCTTCCATAAGTTAGACCCATGGTATTGCATTTGAAACAACAAGGGGCTTCATATCAAGACAGCACCCAGATTTTGGAATCAGTGATTACATGATAAAATTAAACCATGTGGATGGTCAAATCAAAACATGTGCTAAGGAAGCTAAACAGCTACATTCTAAGACCTTCGATAGTGGTTTAGCATGTTTATGGAATGGAATCAAGGAGTTAATTATTTCTTACTGTAAGAAGTCATTTTTCCATTCATTCATCTGCTCACCTTCTTTTCTGTCTTCTTATATTGATTATTTTCAGTGTAATCTTTATGCATTTCAACTGGTTCCTTTGCTCTGGCTCTTCTTTCTCCTTGTATAAATGGGTATATTGAGTTTATATTTCCATGCTGATTTTTAAACATTCACTTTTGAAGGTCATTGCAATAGCATTCCTCATGGTTAAGAAGCCTTCATTATAAAACAGAAACGGTGTGTAAATTTTAGGATAAATTTCTCACCTATTACTTTTACATGGAAATAAAACGTCTTATATTAAAGAAATCTTTTGACCCCTCCCGTTTTTTTTTTTTTCATGAGATACCAAATTGAGCAATTCTGAAAAGGAAAATTTGTTGCTTTGACTAGGAGTTGTTAAAAGCAGTGATAATGTGACATGGAAGACACTTTGGAGTGAGTCCTGAAATCAGGGGCAGCAGAAGTTTCATGAGTATGAGGCAGAGCAGAGCTAGGCTCTGTATAAATACCACTAGAGAGGAGATGAAGGAGAATGGTACATATTAAAGATTACTGATATTTCCCCCAGAGAATAATTATTTGCTTAATGAAAAATTTGTGTTCTCTTAGTGTCTGTATATCATCTGTCCAGGATCTTCTGGCTTTCATAGTCTCTGGTGAAAAGTCTGGTGTAATTCTGATAGGCCTGCCTTTATATGTTACTTGAGCTTTTTTCCTTACTGCTTTTAATAGTCTATCTTTATTTAGTGCATTTGTTGTTCGGATTATTATGTGTCAGGAGAAATTTCTTTTCTGGTCCAGTCTATTTGGAGTTCTATAGGCTTCTTGGATCATCTAGAGACTGCCATATCCAGGGATGCATCCCATAATCAGCCTCCAAACGCTGACACCATTGCATACACTAGCAAGATTTTGCTGATAGGACCCTGATATAGCTGTCTCTTGTGAGACTATGCCAGGGCCTAGCAAACACAGAAGTGGATGCTCACAGTCAGCTATTGGATAGATCACAGGGCCCCCAATGGAGGAGCTAGAGAAAGTACCCAAGGAGCTAAAGGGATCTGCAACCCTATAGGTGGAACAACATTATGAACTAACCAGTACCCCAGAGCTCTTGACTCTAGCTGCATATGTATCAAAAGATGGCCTAGTCAGCCACCACTGGAAAGAGAGGCCCATTGGACATGCAAACTTTATATGCCTCAGTACAGGGGAACGCCAGGGCCAAAAAGTGGGAGTGAGTGGGGGGGGAGGGTATGGGGGACTTTTGGGATAGAATTGGAAATGTAAATGAGGAAAATACCTAATACAAATATTAAAAAATACTATGTAGGAATAAAATAAATCCAGTAAAAAAAAATTGTCATGGTTTGAATTCTTGGTGTTCTGTAAATCATTTTTTTTTCTTGTCTTCTCTCTGTTTCTCTTTTTTTAAGGAAGTTAATTAGTGAACAACATATACAATACAGCCTCTATGTTAGGCTACAATGAGATTAAAACTATGCGTTCACTAGAGACAATAAGTTCAGAGGATTTAAGGATTACCTTGGAGACTTGAAAGGAAAGGGCCAGTGAAAGCCAAAGGGAAAGATAGCAAATGTAAGCGGCTGCCAAATGGCTTGTGATCTTCTCAAACCTTAGGCGCAAATTTCCTATGGAGAGTCGTGTTTTACATTAAATTAATGAGATTTACTATCCCCTGTGTATTCACATACAGTCTAACACAAATAAAAAATGTTCAGGTACTATTTAGAACATGGTCAGATTTACTGCTATGTTTTCTTGTGGCTATCCAAGTGATCAAGCTGGAGAATAGAATGACTTGAGCTTTCAGTAATAGGTTACAGAAAACACTGTGCTAACATTTGTGGTAAGAATACTAAGAATCTATCCATAGTCTCTTGACTTTATGACCTAAGGATGTAGCCATAATCCCTCCTCCTTTAAGCTACATCTGCTTCTCTCATTTATATATAATTTAAAAAGACATCAAAGGATTATGTTGCTCTTCCCCGATTCTATATGAAGACTGCTGGATGACAAGATGGTTTCTGTAGTAGTATTATAACTGTAATATGCAAGTACAGAGACTCAGACTTTCAACATCAGACCTCCTGAGTCAGACTTGTAGAGAGAGGTGATGTAGCTATGTGCTTCCTTTGGAAACTCCATGATTGTTCCTGACACATTCTTGGAAGGTAAATTCTTGTCCAAATGGGATGAGGCTTCTCCACAAAGTCAGACCATCATGTTTGAAAACTTAAGTGAGAGAATGTGATGTAATCCACTTGAGTAACTGAAATTTGGTTATGTTTTTGGGACACATAAGTTAATCTGTCACTGGGAATGTTTCCACATATATTGTCAGGGAAGTGTGCACTAAGAAGCCCAATGACCCTGTAAAGTGTAATATTTGGTTCTAACAGCAGACATGAGATGCTTTGATCATGCTTTCCCTTTCTATGGCCATCTTGAGTTCTATGTGAGTGAAAGAGTACAGGTTGGGAGAGTGACAGCTGTTGAGAATGTACAGTATGTAATGCTATATGTACATATTATGCTCACCTTTAAATATGTGCTCATTGCACCTTCAGCTATTATGTGTAATACAAATTGGACTCCATGGTTAATAAAACACAGAACAGTACACACAGAACAGTACACAAAGCTGGGTGGGTAGTGGAATAGGGGACGAGTCTGAAAATTTGGGTGAGAGGAATGAATAGGGATAAAACTCATTGTGTACTTTTAAAATTATTTTATAATTACATTATTTTCTCTTTCCTTTTCTTTCTCTAACCATCCGATATACCCTCCTTGTTCTTTTTTTAAATTCTTATCCTTTTTTTTATGAACTGATATTATATGCATATATATTCCTAAATACAACCTGCTCTATCTGTACAGTTCTATTCAAAAGTATGCCATTGCATAATGAATTGGTGTGCTCTTTTCTGAAAAGACTATTTAAAAGAAGGCATATCTGGACTTACGGAACATACAGTTTGCAATTGCAGCAGCAGTAGATGTGGACAAAAATGTTGAATTTAAGATATAGAAAATCAGATACAAGGAGGGTTCATAGAACCAAAAACTATAATTGTTTTATATATCAGGAATCAGAATGTTAAATTAAGTCAGTCAAATTATAGCACTTGTGTTCATAGGCAAGTGTGTATATGGTTGACTGTGACACATACACTTTTTAGAGTTCTATTAGAATTGTAAAACTTGAAAAAGGTATGAAACAAATTTGCAATAATAGAAAAGATAGTATTATTAGAAGTAGTTATGAAAGGAGTAGGCAAATATGAATAATCTAGAATATGGGCGTAGAAACCCATGTTTACTACTGAAAGGTAACACTTGGATCTTGCTTACAGAGGAACAAGCAACAGGCCTTGGCTGTAGTGAATAGAATATACTATTCTTTGTATAGATTTCTTACCTAATCATTATGTTTCTTTTTAGAGCTTTGTTTGGTTTTATACAAGATGAAACTATTCTCAAAACAATCCATTGGTTTTCCCAAGATCACTTCTCAAACAATTATGGATTGTGTTATTTGGAAGGTGTTGAGTATTATGTAATGGACTCTTGAATCTTTATTTTTGAATGCAATTACTAGTTTCTTCTTAGCATAAAGCCAAGCTTAAGAACTGAGAAGAGAGATACATTGGAGAAAGTCGACACCAGAAAATTGAAGAAAGGAAAAATGAGATGTTCCCCTTTGTTAAAAGGCAAAAAGCAAGGGAAAATATTTTTCTGGGAAACACACAGAGGATATAAAGGGAACAGGAAAGAAAATATTCTGAAACACCTTTGAAGGAAATGAGTAATCAAGGAGAAAAATTCAATCAGAGGAAGATGAGAGAATCTGTTCAGGTTGAGACTTGAAAGGCAGTGAATACTCATGCTAGACCCAAGATGGATTCTTTGAATTTAGATCAATGCCTTTTAAGGAATGGTTATGAGTTTTTCAAGCAAAGATCTCAGATCCTACTGACTTAGGATAAAAATGTTCAAGGCCCCTTTGCACTGATCTGAAGAGAAGGTGGAGTCTTCTATGCACCTATTCGCTAGCAAAGACTTCCACCGAGAAAAGACTTCCATGTAATTCTATGGGCAGCAGTGTTTCACTATGGTGACTATAAGTAGTGACTAGTGGGGAGGAAGAGGTGTGTTCATTCTCTTTACCAACTGGGAGTAGAAATAAATCATCCAGATAAATTCAGAAGGCATAAACACAGTGGTCAAAACTTCTAATGCAGCAGTGTGAGAAGTGTGCAGGGAAGCACACGATGTCTTTTCATAGATAGGTGATGTTCTATAACTAGCAGACATTATTCATGTTTCTCTTGGTGTGTCAATTTTGTCAGATAGTGGATGCCAGGCTTGAATGAATCAATTTGGTAAAAGTTGATATATTAAGAAGATAATAAATTTTCTGTTCAACATTATTGTTTTGCTACCTCTCGGATTGTACTACTGATCACTATAATTTACGTTCTGGTATTCCAAGTGTTGACCTCAAATTCTATTTTTGGATCATATCTATTATTAGATGCTGTTTCATAAATGACCAAAGCCTATCAAACAGGAAGAGACAGTGGTCAATCTAGGCCTAAATATAGCTTTTTAGACCTTGTGTTACAATGATCAGAATACACTCGTTTCACTGAAATCAGTAGTTATATATTGAATAAGTCGTAGCAGATTATTTGCAGAACTGCTTTTGTATTTTAATTTTTTACATCTTGAGCCATGCAGCTATATAACACTTAGCCATTGCTGTTAAATAGCTCAAAACTTCAGAAGAAAAACAAATGCATATGCAGTTATACACAGTACAATGCACTGGGTACCAATACAGAAATGTAAACATAGGCCTTATAGTTAGAGCAAGCAGGCACCGTCACAGCCCAGGATATGGAAGTTAAGACTCCAGAATATGAAAAGAATTTCACTAGAAAATGGGCAATCATAGAAGTGAGTTCAATTAAAAAAAAAAAAACATAGAAAGTTGATGCTGCAAGACCAGGTATGAGAACTGGTTTTGTGTTCAGAAAAGAAGGTGTGAAAACTTGGGTACCAGATGGAAGCTTTGCAGCTAATCTGCAGTTCCAACTTTCTGTCTCCTTCTGGGCACCTGTAGAGGATTTTCAGGAGAAAGTGGAATGTTCAGACTGTATCGACAAGTTCATCCAGCCCACGTGTATAATTGATCCCATGGAATATGTGTTACTTCTCTGCTCATAATCAAATCAAGAATTTGACAAACATCTATACCCATCTATATTAATGCTGCAATGGCTGATTTGGAGTAGAAATATATTATCAGTATTACATAAAGGAATCAGATCCTCTAATATTCATTCATTTGTATGTGTGTTATGGAAAGACTTGGACTATTACACACAAATGTCTGAATTTGAATTACTTTGCTTTTAATTTATTTTTTTAAGGTCTGACTGCAGCTGCTGCAGCTGCTGCAGCTGCTACCAATGCAGCTATTGCTGAAGCAATGAAGGTGAAAAAAATAAAATTAGAAGCTATGAGCAACTATCATGCCAGTAACAACCAACATGGAGCAGATTCTGAAAACGGGGACATGAATTCAAGTGTTGGTAAGTTTAATGTTTACCAGCTATTCACAGTCATATTTCCATAGAATTATTTTTCTCATTGATGAAATGAGTATTTAAGATCAAGAGAGGCGTATATTTTAAGGCTTTCTTTTGCCTCTCTAGTGTGTATACTATGGATCTCACAAAGTTATTTTAAACATAAGATCAATCTTACAACTATAATTTTATGCTACAGGTAGTGAATTGATACATTTCTTAATTCAAATAAGCTTTAAGAATCAAAAGTATAGATAATGTGAAAGAAATATGGAAATATGTGTGTGTTTACACATGTGTGTATCCAACCCTACCTGTCATTTTAAAAATTATTTATTGTCGAGTAAGAAATTTCATCCCCAAATAACAGAATTTATGCATTAGCTATTTGCTCTTCATATGGGGTGCCTTCAGGTCCCTTGTGGATGTCTGAAACAATGGATAATACATGTTATTATGTGTACCTTGCTCTCCTCATACATATAATACAATTTATTTACAGATTGCCATTTTAAAATATTTAAAACAGTAGGTAGTAACAAAATATGCCGTTTCAAAACGCTGTCCTAAGAGTTATAAGCTTTTACTTTTCTGGTGTATAATATAATTGACCCAAGCCAATGCAAAAATTATGCAAAACTTATAAATGATTACTTAAAAATATCAGTGAGGAACACTGTTTACCACAAGCAACAAAGACTACACAAAGATAAACTGTGGCAAGGGAGATTGTAAGTTGAAACTTTCCAATGTTGCCAGCAATGTGAATTATGTTTTTGTTATTCTTTCTATATACAACCATTACCAAGACATCTCCCATTTGAAAAGCACATTATAAACTTCTCATGATCATCTGGCTTCCCTTCTGTTTGCACTCACAATGAAACCAAATGAAACATTTTTACCTTACAGGATAATCACTTGGCTTGTGAAAGGCAGCTTTAAATGTGGGCTATTTAACTAATTTATTACTTTTTTGCAAATGAAATATTTGTAATCTGGGTTTCGGTGTTGCAAACATTTCATCCTGTTCCTATACTCTAATGTTTTCCTTAACACTACGGAACTGATGCTAAAAATATAACTTTGCAAGAGAAAAAAATCACATTTTGTAAAGAACACGCCTGTTATCCTCCTGTCCATCATGGCTCTAGGCAACACAGATGTTTACCACAATTCAATAAATTTCTCTTTTCCATGCAGTACTTTAAAATCGTTTCTTAAGTTAATCAATAGATCTCTGCTTCCCACCCATTGAGATGTAGTTACAGACATATGAAATATGAAGTTTAATAATTATCATTTCATTGCAATTGCTCATACACACATACTGGAAAAAAACACTAGGGTAGTAAGTGATTTAAAAAATATATATACATGCACACACAAACACACACACACACACACACACACACACACACAATTTCTTCCATGAATGTAAAGGGACACTTTTGACATACAAATGGGAAGAATAGGATTTCTCAGAAGAACCTCTTACGGGCAACTACAAATGGCTGGATCTTGAATTGAGAGTAGCTGGCGGTGGCTATTCTTAGGACAGTGAAAATATGGACGACCAGCGAAAGAGCTGGTGTCACCACAAACAACCTTAGGGATACACTAGTGGCACTACTTGGGATCCTAGAGAGATGGCTGAGGAAGCAGAGAACTGCTTAGCTCACAGTTGGTTCCTGTTGCTTTAGATTTTAAGTCAACTCAATAGTGAAGTAAAATGAAATAATTTTAACTGCTTTCTTTTAGGACTGTTAAGTGCTTTAGATAAAATTATCTTTTGTTTGACTGCTAAAATAGACCATCTTTCAGTACTTATAAAGATAAGTGATCAATGTTTACCTGGCAGAGAGATACCAAGGTCATAAAGGGTGGTTTTCCCAGGGTGAGACTAATTCAGTGAACTGTAACATTCGGGCCTCCATCATTCCCCAAATGAGGAAAACTTTTGTCTACATCATTTGTTGTAGTGGGGGGTTGTGTTCATGTCTTATCCCATAAGAAGAATTAGTCTACTCATCAATGAACAATTATAGTAATTTTTAAACTGGTACTTTGATTATTTCCAAAGTAGACTCACAATGCAAGTCATTCCTGATGGTAGATGCTTGAAGGCAGGATTAAGGGGAACAACACCTTTTAAAGTGACCTATTCAAAAGAAACAATGTCTTAATTCACCTGAGCAGCTGCAGAGCAGTTGGTTTTTAAGAAACCAATAGACAGAAGTAAAGAAGTAAATGACTTACAGTTAAGCATTAATGTGTGTTTCATTTTAGTATGTATTAACATTTACCCAGTGTCCAAATTATAGCTTCCTTTAATTATTTAGGTAGTTAACCTATTATCATGTCTTATAATACACACAAGTCAAATATCCCATTATATTTTAGTTGGGAAATTAACTTTTTCTATTAGTTGATAGTTCAGCTGTTATATCATAGCATGAATTGCCTTACATTCTTTTCAACCAAGAGGTGTGTTGATTTGTACCTTCTTAGAGAAGGTGCTACTTAGAGACATTTTTGCATCCATGAATTGTTAGACCCATCCCCCTCCAAGGGACATACATCATTTCTATTATGGACCACTTTATCTGATTTGTGGGGCACTACTTCTGTCCTCTTCATCCCATTCCTAACATGCTGTAATTGTCCAAGTATTTACAACTCCTATTGTCTTTCATCAAAACCTCCACTCTTGAATATTTATTTAGAAATCATAGACAGTGAGTTTGAAGTGGGCAGAGGGTGGCTGCAAACAGTGAAGGAACCCAGGGAAGGTCAGAGCAAAGTTTGCATAGAGCAAAGCAGTTGCTGAACTGAGCAGTTTTTGTGGCTCCAGGCATCTATGAAACCAATTCCTGCCTCTTTTAAGTGGTCAATAACAATTTGATTATGACTTTGAAAAGTTATGTAGGTATTCTGATCTTAAAAGTAGTAGAAGACAATTGGAAAATGACAGTGATAATTAAAATCTATGTATCCAGTGCTTAGCATGTTATTCATTGTGCCTGTTTCTCACATTATTTCAAGGTTGATATTACTTTTACTATTAAAGTCTCCTTAAGATTGCCATCTTAGAACTTTCTTCCTATTTTTATTGCCATCTACAACAGCTTCCTACTTTGAGTTCCTCTTTGCTTGGTTGTGTTACTTCTGAAGCCACAGAGCTGTGAGAAAACTTGGAAGCAGTTTTACATTGTACTTCGTTAAACTTTTGAGCTCAGCTCATTGTAAAAATATAAAGGTGATCTAATGCACTCCCAATCCACCAGGGCTGCATGCTAATGGGAAGGAAGGACTCCCCTGCAGCATTGAGAGGTGTCTAGGAAGAGGAATTGTCAAACTTAAATTCTGTAAAGGATCCCAAGACTCTTAAACTTGTGTTCCAGAACTCAAACTATTTGTTTTTGTGATTGCTCTTACTAATAAGCACTCTGCAGGAGTGACATCTTTCACAGAGGTCAAGTTTAGACTTGGTGTATTGCTACTATGTAGTCTTGCCCACACCCAGTGACATTTCTATTGTCAACTCATCATATTTCCTATGACTTTTGTTCACATTTTAGGCTTTCCTTTATAGGTGTATGTTTTCAGTTAGTTAATTGTAAATAAATTCCTATAGCTCAGGAAAATAAATTATGTTTCTGCTTGATTTGTCTTGGTGAGGCAACCACAAAATCATGTGAAAGATGACTTTCACTGATTCATAATAAGTTATGAATAATCCATAATGGCTAAAATCTATCCAGAAAAAAAGTATTTTAGAAATCTTTGATGTTGACAAATAATTACTTTGCATTCCAATTTTAGATGATAGCCTTGGGCCCGTTTCTTTCCAAGAGGATGATGAGTGTAGGAAGAGGTGAGGAACTCAGGATAGATCGGAGAGAGGCATCAGCTTGCTGAGTGAAATATATGGTCACATCACCCTTCTCTCTCATCCACAATCAATTGGATTCTTTTAGTTTAATATTTACTTGCTGAGATGAGACACTAGTCTGCATGGTGATAAACAGTCGGCTCCTGGCATCTGAAGGTGACCTGTCAGTTCATATGGACAAATCCCCTGCTTACTGAAATGTACAAAATAAATCATTAAAGCAGGCAGGTGCTCATTCCCAGATTTAAATCACCATAGATTTATGATTTGAATTAATGCTTCATTTGGCCATAGAAATAGATACTGAGACAAATGATATGCACTGCTTGGGGTTTCCATACTGTAGCCATCCTGATATTGATTACTGAGATGTCTTAGCAATCTCTTGTTTATATCAAGTACTATCTTGTGACAGGTTTGCTGATATGAGCTACGTTCCAGATAAGAAGGAAAAATGCCTTGGCTTCTTTTTAGTGGCAACACTCTCCACAGAATATAGGCCAGATAAATTACTATTTTTTCTTCTTTAACAACCGATCTGCATAACCAGCTTAAACATCCTGCTTTCAAATTGGAACTGGGATATTAGAAAGGGAAAATTTAAAACCATTGAACTCAAGGTCAATTTGACAGCATCCATAAGTTTTCTTTTTATCTGTTTATCTTTTCTTTTGGCATTACGCTCATCTTTGAGGATTGTAAATTAATCACAATTTGTTTAATCTAAATAAAGGACCCTTAATTTTACTTCTGGTTTTGAAATGCTTTCTAAATATTGACATAAAGCATCTCACAGAACATCTATGCTATCTAAATAAATACTTGCTAAACCTAGTGTCTTACCCCCTTTACTAAAAGAGCCATAAAATTCACCTTTAAAAAATACATGCATTAAATGTTATTCCAAAGTATGTGAGTCATAATTTACCAAGGGTCAAGAAAAGAATTCATTCTATCAACATTTTATTTAAGGAAAACACTATGTACACAGTTTAGAAAATTCACAGAGGATTCAAGAGGGACTTTTGCCAGTGGCTAATATCTGACTCATAGAACTGGTAAACAGCTATCAACAATAGTAGATTTCTGGCTTCATAGGAAATGAGTTCATATCTATTCAAAATGTGATCTCAAAACAGATGTCCCAAGAAAATCTCATTGTTTAAACTATAGTCATAACCCCCTAGCTGCTGTTATTACTTCAAGGAAGTGAAGTCATCTCACGACTTCAATACTTTGTCTTTCTGAACTCCGCGTAGCATATGGGCAGGCCTGTGCTAGTTCAGTAAATGGCAAAGCTGAACAAATGTCACTTGTATAAAATACTTGGTTTTTTTCAAATTGTTCTCCAATTTGACATAGTTAACAGGATGCAGGACTTTCAAGCAAAAGTAAGGGCATGAGTGAGTTGGGAATGCATTCTTCATTCTTTCTCCTGTGTTCTTTTCCTGTCCTGCCACCAACAAAACACATTTATTAAGAGGACAAAAAGGCCAAGCACAGTGGGAGACAAAATATATTCCCTAGTTGATCATTCCCTTACCTTGAAACAAGAAAAGTAACCTTAAAGGATAATCTTGCTGATATGGAATGATTTGCACACAAGTGACTTCCTGACTTCTAGGACAGAAGTTTATTTTGAGGGAAAAAGAATGATTTTATGATTTAAGAAAAAAAAAAAATCTTGGAGCACTCGAGACAGCAAATAAAAGGAAACTGAGAGCCAGGCCGCCATGCAGAGCTCTGCAGTTGCACATTGGATCCTGCCTTGGCAATGTTAATGAAGCTCAAATCCTTCCTATAATTAGATGAGGGAATTGCTTATATTTTCAAACAGATGATGCTGCTATAATGAAACGATTGACAGGGAATTTAAGAGTGTCTACAGTAGTCATTTGGTTTCTGTTATAAAAAAAAAGTTTAAAAAGAAGATTGGCTTTAGACATAGGTCCTAAGAGAGGTAGTAATTTACATACCATGCTATGACAGGTGTCTTCGCAGAGTAAGAAAGAGAATGGAAGACTAGAGCGATGATGGGCAGGTAGAGCAGGAATTTTGGGGAGGGGTGTCCTGTGCTTAGTCTGCTTAGGTTCTTTAAAAGGGGCCGAGACTCAAGAGATGGATCCGGATTGAGTGCACAGCTGTAACTGCTGATGAGCTAATTGCTCCTTATCTCTCAGCCCCATTCATCTTCATTTTTTACCAATTACTGAGAATTATCTGTGTTCTCAGTTGGATATGAGAGTTAATCCTTTTTGGTTAAGCTGGCAGTACTGTGAGCAGATTCCAAATCGGAGGGTGAAAAAGCCAGGAGCATGCTTGCTCTAAAAATGTCTCCAGTTCAATGACAGTATCACTGGTTCATAAGAAATTTGCTATTGTTTAACAGATTCAATGTGGATTTTCGACTTTCAACTTTCACATGGTTTCCTGATAATAATTGGAAAGAGGCTTCGTCTTCTCTGACGAGAAGGATCAAATGAGTGTGTCTAGTCAGGGTCTAGTACATATAATGGAAAAAGAAAAACCTACACTAAAAGTTTAAAATAGTTATGGCATTTAGAATGTAGGCCATTTTAGAACTGATGATTATCAATTTATATGTAAAACTTTTAACTCAGCTATTCCTGTTCGTACGTGGTCTCATACATGTTCAAGAAATGTTGCCCAACTAGAAGCCTTTCATAAATGTCACATTAGTGGACTAATGGAAAGCAACACAAGCAACTCTTAAAAGTGTAGTAACTGCCATGACTTGTGATTCAATTGATTGTGAACAGGCCATATGGTTAACATCATTCCCTATGCAAAGGATGTCTTCATATCCTGACATCTAATACAAAGTTACTCACCCCATCATTAAAAACAAAGAAAGGGATTAGGTTACTTTTTCATGAATTCTGATGCACTTATAAATATTTAATATCTCTAGCATTTCTCTTTACTAAATATCTTTTAGAAGATAATGTAAAGAGTATAATAAACAGCTCATTCAAATTGAAATTAGAAAAACAAACTTGATATGACATTAAAACCTCTTATATCGTATGACCAGGGAAAAGCTTTAAGATGTATTCACAAAATACATGGAAAACCATAGAAAATTTACCTTCTACTTGTAATTAAGCCAATAATTAATGCAGCTCCTTAAATAAGTTTTTGGTAATGCTGGATATCTTTGTAATAAGAAGGTTCACTCTGGCTCTTTACATTTTCTTGACTTTGAGGGCTCAGTAGGAGATATAATATAGAAAGGCATTCTTTCAAGTCGTTTTCAAACCGAATGAGAGAGAACCCAAGAGCAACTTATATGTCTCAACAAAGAAACTGATAAATAGAGTGCTAGGTATCTATTTAAAATGTTATTTAACCATTATCCATGATGGAGCACAGTTGACAATATTTACATTGACTGTGAGAATACGAAGGCAGACAATTTTCTTTGGTGCTGTGCATCTATTGTCTTAATGTATGGACGAGGCTGGACAAAAGTTTTTATAGTTTTACCATGGTAGGGAAATGTGGCTATTATAAAAAAAAATCTTTAAAATTAGCTTAGGTAAAGGTGGCACAGACACCATGAGCCAATCAGCATTGTTTATGCTTCTTACATCATTTGGGCAGGAGAGATAGCTTCATTATCTTTCATTATTGTTTCAAACATTGTTGGGTTTTTTTTGTTGTTGTTGTTGTTGTTAAATAATATAAGTATCTGTGTTCACAAGAGGTGACTGAAGGGAAACTTTCCTTCGGCATTAAGACACTTTTTCTTTTAATACTTAAAATAATTCCTATATCGCTTCTTAAATATTAATAAAATTAGACTATAATCAATCATTTGTACTACTTTTTTATATGAGTTGCTAAATATATTTTTGGTGTATATAAGCCAAAGAGTATTCTTATGCAATAAGTTTTTCCTATTTCTAGAAGACATTTACAATGTATATTGATAGTTTGAAAGTAGTAGACATTATGCAATGTTTTGCTTCAGTATCAATAATTTTTGTAAATAAGGATGGGGTATTAATAGAAACCTAACAATTGAAGTGAAGAATCAATTAAATGTTTTTTGACTGTATATCTTGCAAAAGCATGAAACAAATAATTTAGAATATATTCAGAAAAATGAGTTATAGGACAGTTTCCCTCACATTCCACCACATTCTACCATCACCCAAAGTAATATTCACAGGAAGGACTATTATCCCTGTAATACACTCTCATGATGGTTGTTCAAATACACTTTGTATAAAAAGTATCTCTGTATTTAAAGCATCTTTGTATAAAGATGTGCCAGGTTACACTCAATGTTTTTAAGATCAGGCAGTTCTTATTTGACTCAGTAACATGTTCCACTACTCACTTATTTTTACATTTAACTTATTATGATGAACAATGTGTATTTAAAATAAACCTTTTACCTTTTTGCTTTCTAAAAATATAATGTCCAATAATACCTATTTTTTAAATAGCTTCTAAAATTCTAGTG
Organism: Mus caroli; assembly: GCF_978045245.1. NCBI lineage: Eukaryota > Metazoa > Chordata > Mammalia > Rodentia > Muridae > Mus > Mus caroli. The sequence continues at coordinate 94,496,881 of NW_028227267.1, read as the reverse complement.
AATGTAATATCTGAGACAACCCTAGGACTTGCTTGACACTTTGTTTATGTGCACACAAGTTTAGCTTTTTTGCACCTGCCACCATACTTAGCATTTCACATTTTTATTGCTCTGATTCTTTTCTGAAGTGTTCAAGCGCTCCAAAATTGTACAAAGTCATTTGAGTGAACCATGAATTTTCAAACTGAATGCAAAGTAGTCTAACCAAAGGATTTGTAAATAACACAGTGCTTGACATAAATGCCTCAAACTGTCAGTTTACCTAAGATGAAATAATGTGGCAGACATACTTTTACATGCTCCGGATGGCACAGCCCCTCCCCTTCTCACAGACCTGGATAATTTGGAAAATAAGAAAGAATGGAGGATTTAAATATGGTTTTCTTTAACAGCAGGTCATAATGGAAACAGAGACCCTTATAATTCAGTGCTGAGAGAATTACCAGTTTGATAATGATTAGGAGTGTTGTTATTAAAACAGTATGTGCAGTTCATTTTCAACAGTTTTGAATTAGAGGCTGCACTAATGAAACGGATACGGTTTCCTTCACAAAGGGCAGATCTGTTAGTTAATATCGCTGCAGCAGTGCCGTGCAGACCATGCCTTTAGCTCTATTTGTATTTCACAGCATGATAAGCAAAGAGTGTTGATTTTCAAGGATCCTGCTGATGGAAGGTAATGGCATTATTACATCTTTATCTCAAAAGCAGAACTGAGTGGTAAATGATTTTTTTTCGGCATTGCACAAAAGATTTCTTGGTTAGAAAGCCTTTTTTTTATTATTTCTTTATGTCGTTTTAGTCTTGGAAATGATATGTTATTATTTAATGTCTGCACAGCAAGCTTGAAAGCACCTAATAGCGAATGGATTGGAAGTGAAGTACCTCCTGTTCTCAGATATGGATCTTCTCAGTCGCAGGCAGTACCAGCTGTCGTCCCAGCCACACTGCTGTGATTTAATTAGTCTGTTTATGTCCTTTCTAATAATATTTCCATCTCTATGAAAGGGCAAATGCGACAGGGACTTTTTTCCTTTCTAGTTCCGCAGACTGAAGAATGTGGCCTACATCTGATATGTGGAGACGCAGGATTGAATCTCCATCCCTGTCACTTCAAGCTGTTGATAAATCGGTCAGCCAAAAAGAATAGTCACTTCCTTGGGGTCATTTGTAGGCTGGTCCCTACTGTCTGCATAGGGACAAAGAAGGGGACAAATGTCTTTGAGTGCATACATTGTCACATATACCATACATTTTATATCTATGAATAATGACATTTATAAACTAAAGTTAGAATTCTTTATGATATATGTACTGAAATTTTATCAGTTTTGTCTATATCTTCATAGCATGTTTTAATAATATTTCTCTTGATTCTTACATGAAAAATGCAACAATTTAGGATTTCTCAGAAAGTTTTTAATCTTGCTAGATAGAAATTTGGAGTGATGTAATGCATTTTAAATTATCTGTATGACCAAAGGTCTTGGATCTGTGGGTAAAGCAGTCTCATAAGTTATTGTATTTTAGATTTTCAAAGGAAAAATATTGGTACATGATTTTCAGGAACTAGTTAATTATTTTATAATAAGTTTTCTAGAAGATATATTTAACTTAAACACATAGATTACATTCCAAACAACTATCCACATACCTTAGTTAAGTACATATAAACTGACGAGCAAGTGTGAAGGCAATGTAGGTTATTTATTGTAAAGTGCAGATTGGTAATTCCCAGACACTATAATATTTAAGTAATTCATGTCATTTCAAAACTCTGGACTTAGGAATATTTTTGCTTATCCTACTGCCCCAGGGTTCTGTGAGCACGTGACATTTCAGAAGATAAACCTGGGAGAAAAATAGGGTTTTGAAACTAATTTGTCCTTAATTTCACTTATTTTTTTTACTTCAGAAAGAGTCTCTAGCAACGTACAGTAATGGATTCTGTCTCTTTTGGGAAAAATAGATGGATTTCTTTACACCTCACCCCATTTATAAATTCTACAACTATGTTACAATTTTTACTAGATGATTTAGCTAGAGTTTTTCCTCTACTTTTGTCATTTTTACTTTAGTTTTACTCCCTCACATGCATTTTTGAGAGGCATCTAAAAGTCCATGATTTACTACATGACAGAAGCTCAAAGTTTCATATCTGTGCAAATGGAAAGGTTAGACATCCTGATGTGGTCAAAGTGCTTAGTTCTTTGATAAACAATGTTCTGTGACAATCTAACCTTCATCCACCTAGAGTTACTAGTGGTAAGGCACACTCTTGATTATTTTCTCCTTGTCTTCTTTCATGCATCTGCCACGGTGTAAACTGCACCTACAGCAAAGGGAAAGCTAGCTCTAGAATAGTTTTAAATACATTTAAATACATGTATTAATCAGAGCATTTCGTGGGAAGATTTCCTATCTCTGCTTATGTACGTTGGTATTATTTCATATCATTTACATGCTTTTTCATCATACTATAACTCATCAAATTGCTAAATAGATATGTGAAAACACCATGCAATCATGTGCTTGCATATATATGCACACATACATCAACACACATACACATGCACATTCCACACCACACACACACACACACACACACACACACACACACACACACACAATTTATCACTACATTAAGCTCCTGAATGTCTCTTTTCAAAGTATTACAAGCATAAATTCTATTTACAGACCCTTTTCTTTTGAAATTTGGTTTCTTTAATTATATTGTTTTAGAGGAAATGAAATCCTCAAGAGGCACAAATTTGGCAGTGGCTTTTCCCTCTTTCCGTATGTTTCCTATATTGTCTGTACTAAGCATAGATGATTAAGCTGTCCTGACACGAACCATTTTGCTGCTTTGAAGAACCTCACCACGGAGCATTTGATGGTATTTTTTATTAATTGGATAAATGAATTGTGAGCTGTGTGGTTGCGTGATGATGCACTCATTTAGTTGTTGCTTTTTGCCTTCCTAATCTCTGTCATATTGGATTTATAAATGGAACAGAGTGACCTTTGGAACAGTGATGGAAATGAAGAGATAAACACAACTTGAAAGGACAAACCAATTAATATCAATGTGTTTGCTGCACATCCAAGAGGAATTTTAATCCTCTGCTCTCCATGATAAATTTGTGGTTCATTTGTTGAGTAAGAGAACACAGTTTTAGAAATTTACACATTTTCACTCTTGTCTCTTATAAAAGTGCTAAGATTTTTTTTGAACACATAAAACACAATATTAGATTACTTTTAGGAAACAAAACCTTGATACACCTTTCGGGAGTTTGATGACATCTCTCTTTAAACAAATATATGTTAGCATTGTATCTGCACATGCGCCAACACAAATGTATCAAAGATATTAACATGCACATATCTGACATTATAAAGAAAACACTGTGTCCTTGGTTATATTCACTCCTTGAATACACCACTTGTTTGTAAATTTAGACTCATGTGCAACCTCATGGCATAGCTCATACAATATGAATGAAATTGCCTGATTCAGGGAAGTTATACAAATCATTTATTACTTTAAACTGCCATGAACTACAATGTAATTTTTAATTTTTTCCCCAAATCAGCAAGTTTACTCAAGTATGCTATGAAAATGAATCCTGAGCAACCCTTCCTGTGTGCTTTCCTGTTGGCCCTCCCAGTTTTTCTTTTTACCTAACTGAACATAGTTTCTTAAAACAAAGAGCCCATCCCACTATGGAGTTAGCTTCAGCAACCTTGCACATTGTATTCCCTTTAATAGTTTACGTATAGGATCTGATCAATTTAGTATTCAGCTTTTGAAATATTGCTATTGATGCACAACAAAAAAACAAAGCAATCCTGGCTTGACATTTTCAAACAGTTACATTGAAAGGCTTTCACTTCTAATTGATTTTTAAAAGAGTTCCCTGGAAAAGTGAGCTCAGAAATGTTTATAACAGTTTTGGCAATGTCCCAAAAAGCTTACCCAAAGCATAATTCAGCATTTTCTGAGATCTTCTCTGAACTAAAAAAGATGTGTCCCATAATTGGCTTAATATATACTGATGCTGAATTCTCTCCACAGACATCATATTTAAGACATAAATTATCAAAATGACTACTTTCAAATACAGAGTAATTTACTTCTGCTAAACATGAAAAAATGGTCAGAATATTATTGATTAGCAAATGATATATTGCATTTTTCTGAAGTAACATTTTCTCTCTCGTTTCTAGGGCTTTAGAAACTAGTTAGTGAGGCTAACAAAAAAGTTTACATGTTTTTGTTATGTTGATAGCAGAACTACTTTTGTTCAAGTGTGAAAACCTACCCCAGACAGCTGAAATAAGTGGATATACCATCAATTCTCTATTAACAAGCATGCAGACTAAAATACAACCATCATTGGCCACAGCAATTCTTTTAAAAGGCTCCAGCTTAGTATTTCAGAAAAAAAAATTTCATTGACAAGTTGTTTGTCAATTCCTGTGCTTTTTTTATTGATTGCTTTTGGCTGTATGGTCTCGTGATTGATGGTGTATCTGCTTACTCTGGGTGATAAGAGATCAATTTACACACCAAACAGATAAACATGCACTGTTTAGGTTTCTGCTCTGTAATAATATTAGTTTAGACATCATGTGTTTCTTGGAAACTCCAGCTCAGAGTAGTTAAAAACTTCATTTTGTTCTTCTTGATATTTTGAGGTTTTATGTGTGCTTGTTTCTCAAGCATGATTAGGTTCAATAATGTGATTTTTAAAGTATGACTAGCCAGATTGAATCATTTACTTGTAAGCTTTTTATTCCTGGGATGAACACGGTAGTACAATTGCATAACATCTAAATATTCCCTCAGGAATCCGGAATGGCTGTGGTTTGAAATTCCTGTGCTGTAAACTCCTGCAGTGCAGGCAGGTTTACATTTATTCAATAATAAAGCAACTCTATATAAGTCACTAATGTTATGAAACAGAGATGCCTGAAATGACAAAGGAAAACAAATTAATAGACCAAAAGAAAGAAAAGATACAGAAGTAACCAGGTAGCAGTATTCTTTACTTTGTCAAGATAAGCCAATATCTAATACATGTTGCTTTAGAGAATTAAATTTGCCAAAAAAAATCATCATTTTCTATTAACATTTGATCTGTTTTCATTTAAATCTGAACAGTAAACTTTAATTAGGAGATCATGTGATGGCATCTTTAGTTTTATGCCTCTCTCTCTCTCTCTCTGTGTCACATTATGACCTTCACACTACCTGAAGTCCAGTATTTTATTTATTCATTATTTCTACATAAACTGTTGAAAACTGAATGTCCTTTTTATTTTATTATAGCACACTCTCTCTTTGCAGGTCTATTAGTCTCAACGCCTTCCCCACACCTACTCACCAGTGTTCACCAACTCCCTTTGCTCTCATCCTCAGGTTCTCTAAAAGTTCTCAGTGCTCTATAATGCTTCCTTGCTGTTCCCTTACTGGAATCTTTGAGAGAGACATCAGAAGAAGGGAGGAGAAAAAAAGAGGAAGGGGAAAAGAGGAGAGGGGCAAGCTGTGGACCATTTAATTTTCACATATTTTAAGAGATCAATAATCAGCCAATAAACCTTTAACTGAAAAGTTTTGTCACATTTCAGGTTATCACAGAATATGCACACTTAGACTCTAGCAGTACACATTACTTTATTCAGTGCACATAATACCTCCTTTAATTAGCCCTTAATAAGCTTGGTTTAACTGGGATTTACCAGAGAACAGTGGTCATTAACATTACCCAGATTAAGACTGTGTTAATTACTATTGGTAGATAAAATAACGTGCAAAACGGTATAAACTATTTTTATCTTTATGAACTGAAAGAAAATCTGAAGCGTTTAAGTGAAAGTAGTAATTTATTCATACTTAAAATTGAACATTACCTTATGTGGAAGTAGACATACCAAGTAGGAAGGAACCTGTGTCATAATTTACATTTTATAGCTTCATTAATTTTACTGTGAATAAAACCATCACCAAAGGATTTCTATGATTTCTAGGTGGAGATTTTTACATTTACTTTGTAATTTATGTTATAGAATCTCACTCAGAAACAAAGATACCTTGACTAAAGCATACATTCAAAATATTGTCTGTGTAATATCTAATATATCTCATTGTTATGAAAGATATTTTGTAGTGGCTATCACTATTATATTCACGATATATTTTAACATTATTTCTAAATATGGTATCTATGTTCCTAATCGTAAGTAGCTTGAAAAAAAATGAAATGTTGCTGTTTTCCCCTCTGCATGCTTTCTTTGCCCCGACTCAATTTTCCGAAGCCCATATCCATCTTTTGTGGGTCTTCTAGCATAATTATATTTATTGAATTAACATTATTTATCACAGGAAAACTACTAATCAATTCTAGATTGAGAATACCAATGAAATTCTTATACTTTCCAGTCTTCATAAGTTTTGGCAGTTTGTTTATTATGGAGTCATCATAATATAGGATCTCCACTCTTAAAAAAATCAGACAAAAATTTAAGTTTCTAGGAAAAATTAATTATAAAAATACAACGTCATATTCTGTGATAGACTGCAACGTTGTCTCGTCTTTTCTGAGCTCAGCATGCCTTCCAATATTTCTGGTTTGGGTTGGGTTGGGTAATTTGGTTCTCCGTCTAGCAAATTTACCTTAGTTATTTAAAGAAAACCTTGATGTCTTCTATTTCATACCATCCCTTCTATTTGTGATATCCATCAAAATTTATAGTAATAGCCTTTTTCTGTGAGTCTTTCTGTCTCAAGGTTGTTCTCCCCCCTTACTCCCTCCCCCGAATCGTTGCCTACTGGATGGAGGCCAATCCTGACCACATAGATGGTGAATGGCTGATGTGTGGCTGTCCACCAAATCCTCCTGAATGATTGCTTATGGAGAATGTCCTCAGTTAGAAAGAAGATCTTTTATGCACTATCCCTGGCATACTCTGTTGTCTAAAAATTCCTCTGTTATCTTCCTAAATCATCTATTATTTTTCCACTCCAAGCTACACTTTGTTCAGTGTCAGCATTCTGGGGTTTTATTGTGTAATATTTTAATTCTCATTTTCCTGAGAGCACATGTCCATATCTACTTACTGACTTCATTTAATCTGAAGCATAAACTGTTGATATTGTTGACAATTAAATTTTACAGATGAATAAATTGAAACTCCGAAGAAGTTATTTCATCATAACCTTACATGGATTTTATTTTATTTTATTTATTTTATTTTATTTTATTTTATTTTATTTTATTTTATTTTATTTTATTTGGTAGAATAACTCTGAAAGGTTTTGCCTGCTGGATTCTCACTTTAGTGATGATTAAAAGGGAGAAGAATGAGTTCATTTTAGGAGTACTAAAACTAACAGATCTGACACTGAAAATTTTGCCAAAAGTTATTTTGGGAACCCAGAAAAAAGAAGTATAAACTTTAGTCATATTTTACTATTAGGTTAAATGCAGGGTTTGGAATGATGTTACCCATTCATAGAATTCAGGGATCTATAATACGATATACCATTTGTGAATTATATGTTTAGGTCATTCAACCTACCTCCATAGCACTTTGTAGGAGTGGGATATGACTGCAGCGTTCCAGGGGAATATATAGACATCTCTGAGCCCAATTTCCAACACTGCAGACAAAGTGAAAACGCAAGGAGTCTGCAGCACATTAAGTTTATTATTTATCATTCTGCTTTTATATTCCTGCTCAGTAAATTACTCTTCATCTTTAAAATGAAAAAGAATCTTTGTGACCGTATCCCTGTGTAATATCTGTGTTTTATCCATTTGCTTATGATTTTCTACTAGATAATACACGTTCTCTGTATCTAAGCTGTTTTGCACGGTATGCTCCTTGGACGGCACTATAAACCCTTTGTGGCAGGGACCTTGTCTTTTTATATGCTCTATAAAGCACCATGCATACCTGGGGAATTTTATGAATAATAATAAAAAGGAGACGAAAGGAGCCTTCATCAGCAATGTTTTACTTTGCATGTGAATTTAGGGATGAATTTCTGCTGTTGCCCATAATTCTGAAGAAACAGCTGCTTGTATTACAGAGTTTGACTCTGAAGAATACATGTAATATTAAATCTGAAAATTTACATTGTTGGTATAGGAAAACTAAACGAGGCAATACAATTTGCTTTTCCTATCCATTATGAAGATATTGCTAAGTCTGGCATGTGGTTCATAAACTCAAAGATTTTTCTAACACAGCTGTGCAGGAGCAAATGAAATACTGCAGGTATAAGAAACCACCTGTTTGCCAGAGCAGGACTTTCAAAACAGATACACAGTGGGGTTTTATATGGATCTCTGCAGTGCATATATTCTGCTACTAATGCTAAAACCTTTATACTTGTTCTTAGAACAGGTGTTCTCCAAGGGAACAATGGTTTGATTAGTTTATGGCTCATTCACACTGTTGGTTTCCCTAATCAGTATACAGGAGTGCCTTGAAGAGAACTGTCACACATAGGTTTGCAATCAATTCAATTTTAAAAGCCAGAGATATCACCAACCACAAATTCTTACTCACTCCGAACCTTCTCCTTTCTCATCTTTATCTTGTTCACAAAACTCATGAAAAATAACAGTGTTTTACCATGATGAGAAGATCTGAAATATGCCATAAATCATACCGAGTACCAGAGAAATTCAAATTGCTGTAAGCACAAGTGCCAAGGGACTGCTTATACACAGCCTGAGCCATAATGCAACGCTCAGAAGATCATTGTATCATAATCTCATTCTGACTGCAATTTGCCTTGTGTGTAGGAGCTCTGGTGTCAGGGAGAGAGAGAGAAAAACAAACTGGCAACTTAGGTTTCTCTTCTACTTTGCATTTAGCCAAAGATTAAACAAACAGATTCATCAGAGGTCTTGCAGGTCGGAAGGTAGTAAGTAGTTCTTGAACGATGTCTTTGTATTAAATAGCTCTGGGTATGTCACACATGGTTATATTTCTATACTAGAATTTCTGGAGAGAATTTAGGAAATATTAAAATTTGCATTGTAATCTTCATTAAGGGATGATATCAAGAAACTAAACAAATCATATCCCAAGCACAAAACAAAATTATGTACTGAACCAACAACCCTGATCATATTTCAAGTTGGAATAAAATGTATATTTTTAAGATTTCATAAAATTGAAATTCTGTTAAAACTATAAACCTTTGTATTATGTCAATATATTGAAATGTCTACAAGCTTGTGTCCCTTTTAACCAACTTCTTCTACATAAGTTGTTAATATAAACTTGTGAAGTTGTCAAGACAAAAGTCAACTTCTTTTTTTTTAATTGGGTATTTATTTCATTTACGTTTCCAATGCTATCCCAAAAGTCCCCCACATGCTCCCCCACCCACTCCCCCACCCACCCACTCCCACTTCTTGGCCCTGGCGTTCCCCTGTACTGAGGCAGATAAAGTTTGCAAGACCAATGGGCCTCTCTTTCCACTGATGGCTGACTGGGCCATTTTCTGATTCATATGCAGCTAGAGACACAAGCTCTGGGGGGTACTGGTTAGTTCATATTGTTGTTTCACCTATAGGATTGCAGATCCCTTTAGCTCCTTGGGTACTTTCTCTAGCTCCTCCATTGGGGGCCCTGTGATCCATCCAATAGCTGACTGTGAGCATCCACTTCTGTGTTTGCTAGGCCCCGGCATAGTCTCACAAGAGACAGCTCTATCTGGGTCCTTTCAGCAAAATCTTGCTAGTGTATGCAATGGTGTCAATGTTTGGAAGCTGATTATGGAATGGATTCCCGGATATGGCAGTAAAAGTCAACTTCTAATGTCATTAACTTGTCAATCTTGTTTGTAAGACATATAAGAAGGTTTATAGGAGTCTGTTCTGTCCAGTCTTCCATGAGCACTAAAGGAACATGGTTCTACTTCTAGAATGTGGCCAGCAATAGTAAAGAAAGATGACATGTGCATTTATATGTGTTTGCTCAAGCAAGTCTGTGTATGTGTGTGTGTGTGCACATGTGTATGTGTGTTCACATGTGTGTGTGTGTGAATTAAAAAATGTTAATATGCTGCCATTAAGGCCAAATATGTAAGATGAAATTGAAATAGATGATGGAATTTTGTTCTATTTTCTTTTGTTATGTTCAGAACACTGTGAAAGCATAACCAGTCCTCAACACTAATGTTTGTAGAGGCTGATATCTTTACTATTATTATTATTAGTAGTAGTAGTAGTAGTAGTATTTATTATTTTTTACAGTCCAGTCATTATCCCCCTCCAGGTCAGACCTCTGATTGTTCCTCACCCTACTCCTCCTTCTCTGCCTCCAAGAGGATGTCTCCACCCCACCCGCACTCCACCAGACCTTCCTACTGCCTGGGGTCTCAAGTCTCTCTAGAGTTAGGTACATCTTCTCTCAGAGGCCTGACCAAGCATTCCTCAGCTCTATATGTGTTGGGGGCCTCATATGAGCTGGTATATGCTGCCCGGTTGGTGGCTCAGTGTCTGAGAGATCCCTGGGGTCCAGGTTAGTTGAGACTGCAAATATTCCTATTGGGTCACACTCCTCCTCAGGTTCTTCTAGCTTAGTTGCATACAAAGGATTAGAATTGTAATAATCTACTTAATGCTTTTATATACTGAATATTTACTCAAAGGTTAGAATAAGTCTTATAGTTTTAGTGTTACTACATAAGGTTATTGTGTGAACATATATATCATATAGTTGTTCAATACATGGTTACGAATTTTTTTCCTTTCTTGACAAAAGTGGAAAGAAAGTCTCAAACACTTTATATTTCCTTGACATTTCTATGGAAGATAGAATTTCTTTTATTTCCTGTTATCTTCAGTTCAGGAATATCTACTGTTTTGAATTGTTACCAAATTCATACTAATTTTTTGTGAGATTAATGTTATAATATCCTGGTAGTAATTTTGGCTAATAAAATAAAATTAGGATTTAATAAAAGCATTAGTAAATAGATTAAATTATATAAATAAACACTTCGACTACTCTCGTGATTGAAATATATTTTCTATATATCTCCCACTCATATTCAAGACAAATATTTTTTTTCCTGGTGCTGGTATTTTATTTCTTTGTGTACATTAGGCCATGAATTCGTATGGAATGGGCTCCAACATCTCAGGCTCTTTTCCGTTAGTCCTCACAAAGTGTGCTTCTCTGGGTGGCGCAGGCTGGCGCTTCAGCTGCACCCAGGTGCCCTTCTCTTTGGCTTCCTTTTTCTTCTTGTCGTTCTTCACCCGCTTCAGGAAGCTGTCCCTGCTCTTTGAGTGCTTGATGTGCTCAATCCGCACATTGATCCTCTTGGCCAGAATTTTGCCCTTAACCTGCTTGTTGACAATGATGCCCATGGCATGCTGGGTGACATTGTAGACTCTTCCGGTTTTGCTGTGGTAGCACTTATGGGGCATTCCTTTTTGAACAGTGCCCATTCCGTTGATGTCTACAATATCACCCTTCTTGTAGATTCCCATGTATGTGGCCAAAGGAACAACGCAATGTTTCCTAAAAGGCCTAGAGAACATGTACCGGGTGCCTCTCCTCTTTCCCTTTGTGTTCGTCATTTTGGCGAGTTACTGGAAGATGGCTGCCAGAAATATTTTTTCTAACATGAATTTACCAGAATGTTCCAAGTGACTCACTGATAAATCCAATATGGTCACCCTAAGGATAGATTCACAGTGATATATGTCTTATCACATAAAATATAAATGATATTCAAATGTATCATTTTAACTTATGACCTAAATTTTGTCTATTACTCTTGATGATTTAATATTTTATTATGATGAATTAATACTTACCATTCAAGACTTGTGAATACTTGAATATTTTTCAGATGACTGGACAAATCAGTCTTCTCCTACATTTTATTAATTATATAATTGTATGGGTTTACATGATCTCTGTTCCTTTGAGACTGGTTCACCTGACAGGCCTTCGGCATGTTGATGTGTCTCAACTTGCTGTGTTCTTCCTTCTCTCCACTAGAGGCTAACCCTGAAATAGAAGCATGAGCTATTGTTGATGAGTCTTGGTTAGGTTCAGTGAAATGGATCATGGTAACTTAGCAATCATCCTCATAAGCTCGTAGAATACCATTTGTCAACTTGAGACAAGGCAAACCAAGTTCATATTCTACAGGTAATGAAGCTAAATCTTGCTTTTGGAAATCATGCTTATAATATATATATATATATATATATATATATATATATATATATATATATGTGCATGATACTTACATATAACTTTATTTTTATTTTTATTTTATTTTTTATTAGGTATTTATTTCAGTTACATTTCCAATGCTATCCAAAAAGTCCCCCACACACTCCCCACCCACTCCCACTTCTTGGCCCTGGTGTTCCCCTGTACTGAGGCAGATAAAGTTTGCACGACCAATGGGCCTCTCTTTCCACTGATGGCCAACTAGTCCATTTTCTGATACATATGCAGCTAGAGACACGAGCTCTGGGGGGTACTGGTTAGTTCATATTGTTGTTCCACCTATAGGGTTGCAGATCCCCCCAGCTCCTTGGGTACTTTCTCTAGCTCCTCCATTGGGGGCCCTGTGATCCATCCAATAGCTGACTGTGAGCATCCACTTCTGTGTTTGCTAGGCCCCCGCATAGTCTCACAAGAGACAGCTCTATCTGGGTCCTTTCAACAAAATCTTGCTAGTGTATGCAATGGTGTCAGCGTTTGGAGGCTGATTATGGGATGGAACCCCTGGATATGGCAGTCTCTAGATAGTCCATCCTTTCGTCTCAGCTTCAAACTTTGTCTCTGTAACTCCTTCCATGGGTGTTTTGTTCCCAATTCTAAGAAGGGGCAAAGTGTTCACACTTTGGACTTCTTTCTTCTTGAGCTTCATGTGTTTCACAAATTGTATCATATATCTTGGGTATTCTAAATTTCTGGTCTAATATCCACTTATCAGTGAGTACATATTGTGTGAGTTCTTTTGTGATTGGGTTACCTCACTCAGGATGATGCCCTCCAGGTCCATCCATTTGCCTAGGAATTTCATAAATTCATTCTTTTTAATAGCTGAGTAGTACTCCATTGTGTAAATGTACCACATTTTCTGTATCCATTCCTCTTTTGAGGGGTATCTGGGTTCTTTCTAGCTTCTGGCTATTACAAATAAGGCTGCTATGAACAAAGTGGAGCTTGTGTCCTTGTTACCAGTTGGAACATCTTCTGGATATATGCCCAGGAGAGGTATTGCGGGATCCTCTGGTAGTACTATGTCCAATTTTCTGAGGAACCGCCAGACTGATTTCCAGAGTGGTTGTACAAGCTTGCAATCCCACCAACAATGGAGGAGTGTTCCTCTTTCTCCACATCCTCGCCAGCATCTGCTGTCGCCTGAATTTTTGATCTTAGCCATTCTGACTGGTATGAGATGGAATCTCAGGGTTGTTTTGATTTGCATTTCCCTGATGATTAAGGATGTTGAACATTTTTTCAGGTGCTTCTCTGCCATTCGGGCTTCCTCAGGTGAGAATTCTTTGTTCAATTCTGAGCCCCATTTTTAATGGGGTTATTTGATTTTCTGGAGTCCACCTTCTTGAGTTCTTTATGTATATTGGATATCAGTCCCATATCTGATTTAGGATAGGTAAAGATCCTTTCCCAATCTGTTGGTGGCCTTTTTGTCTTATTGACAGTGTCTTTTGCCTTGCAGAAGCTTTGCAATTTTATGAGGTCCCATTTGTGGATTCTCAATCTTACAGCACAAATCATTTCTGTTCTATTCAGGAATTTTTCCCCTGTGCCCATATCTTCGAGGCTTATCCCTACTTTCCCCTCTATAAGTTTCAGTGTCTCTGGTTTTATGTGGAGTTCCTTAATTCACTTAGATTTGACCTTAGAACAAGGAGATAGGAATGGATCAATTAGCATTCTTCTACATGATAACCGCCAGTTGTGTCAACCCCAATTGTTTAAAATGCTGTCTCTTTTCCACTGGATGGTTTTAGCTCCCTTGTCAAAGATCAAGTGACCATAGGTGTGTGGGTTCATTTCTGGGTCTTCAATTCTATTCCATTGGTCTACTTGTCACTGTACCAGTACCATGCAGTTTTTATCACAATTGTTCTGTAGTACAGCTTTAGGTCAGGCATGGTGATTCCACCAGAGGGTTTTTTTTTTCCTCCTAATCCACTATATAAACAAACTCAAAGACAAAACCCACATTATCATCTCTTTAGATGTGGAGAAAGCATTTGACAAAATCCAACACCCATTCATGATAAAAGACTTGGAAAGATCAGGAATTTAAGGCCCATACCTAAACATGATAAAAGCAATCTACAGCAAACCAGTAGCCAACATCAAAGTAAATGGTGAGAAGCTGGAAGCAATCCTGCTAAAATCAGGGACTAGACAAGGCTGCCCACTCTACCCCTACCTATTCAACATTGTACTTGTAGTCCTAGCCAGAGCAATTTGACAACAAAAGGAGATCAAGTGGATACAAATTAGAAAAGAAGAAGTCAAAATATCACTTTTTTGCAGATTATATGATAGTATATATAAGTGACCCTAAAAATTCAACCAGAGAACCCTAAGCCTGATAAACAGCTTCAATGAAGTAGCTGGATATAAAGTTAACTCAAATAAGTCAATGGCATTTCTGTACACAAAGGATAAACAGGCTGAGAAAGAAATTAGGGAAACAACACCCTTCTCAATAGTCACAAATAATATAAAATACCTTGGCCTTGGTGTGGCTCTAACTAAGGAAGTAAAAGATCTGTATGATAAGAACTTCAAGTCTCTGAAGAAAGAAATTAAAGAAGATCTCAGAAGATAGAAAGATCTCCCATGCTCATGGATTGGCAGGATCAATATAGTAAAAATGGCTATCTTGCCAAAATCAATCTATAGATTCAATGCAATCCCCATCAAAATTCCAAGTCTATTCTTCAACGAATTAGAAAGGGCAATCTGCAAATTCATCTGGAATAACAAAAAACCTAGGATAGCAAAAACTCTTCTCAAGCATGCTTATAATTTTGATTCAGTCTTTTTCTCTCTTTTAAAACTGGTGGCAGAAGTGCATTTCCTTAGTACACATTGAAAATAGACAGTTTCAATTCTTATGGCTTTGTAACTGTCTCAACTCTCATATTAAGTTCATTGCATATAAAGGAAAATGTTCTATACGCTATGGTAGTGAATCTGTACACTGGAATTTGAAAGGAGAATTTAACAAATAGAAGAAATGCAAAGTAAGGAATACATTATCATATTGTGAAAAAAGTTATGCAGGTGAACACTTGGTTATTATAAGTATAAAAAATAGTATGAATAAACCTATGAAAAGCTCTTTTGGAGCAATTATTTCCTATAATGTGTAATTTGCCCTGCCCCTTCTGTTTATTTGAATTTTAATATGAAAGAAATGATTATCTCATTTTCTTTGAAATTGGTGCAAAGGTAAAGCCACAAGCCTTTTGAAAGAATCCCTTTGTTCCCAGTCACATGAGTGTTATTGGAACAAAACTTTACCACCTGTCAAAGGCTTTAAAACCTAAATCAAAAGGTTCCCTGCTTCAAAACACTGAAACTAAAGGTGTGGGCTTCAGGATGAAAATCTAATGACTTGATCACTCTCATTCCACATTGATTATTGTATGACAGAATTGATGGATTATGTAATTTCAACAGACTCTAATTCACAAATGAAAATGGGCAAAGAGGAATCACCAGTTGTCCATAATTGTCTGTATTATCGAAGAAACTAGAATTGGGTTCTAAGAGTTATAGAATTTCACTCATTTTTATTTATTTATTTAAACCTCTCAAAAGGGAAAGAGAAAAAGGGGGCGAAGTCGTTCTCACAGTAGTTAAAACAATCCATGGATTCCATGCTTCATTTACTGTTTGTATTCAAGACAAAAGTGGTTTCTGATGAAGTGGAAAACCAACTTGGGACCAATTTTCCACAACATAAATTCAACACCCTTTCTACCTCTTGATACCTCTGTATTCAGACTTCCAAGAAAGCTCGTCACATATGCTGCACCCGTCATCATTCTCATCCTCCTTTTGGATCCTCCAATCCTTGAAAGCACTGTGCTTTCACCTCAGATGCTGAAATTAATTTATCAATGATTTCATTATGGAACTCATATAGCAATGACCCCCTTCCTTTTTTTTTTTGGTAAGAAACATCCAACTATTCAAATAGATAATTTAAACATAATCTCATTTACATTTGATTTTTTTATCTCCAAATTCTTGTGTTTATTTTAATATCATATTAAAATAGTCATATGATTCATCTCAGGAAATACATTCCCAAATTAAAAACAAATAGAGTAAAATAAGTCTTGTAACGTAACTATGTATATACATTACACAAGGCTTTCTCATGGCAGGAAGGCATGAATAAGTTCAAAGCTAATTTTTTTTTTGTTTGTTTGTTTTTTTTGTTTTTTCGAGACAGGGTTTCTCTGTGTAGCCCTGGCTGTCCTGGCACTCACTTTGTAGACCAGGCTGGCCTCGAACTCAGAAATCCGCCTGCCTCTGCCTCCCGAGTGCTGGGATTAAAGGCGTGCGCCACCACGCCCGGCTCAAAGCTAATTTTTTATTTTTCTACTTGCAAGCTTAAAATACTGGACTGCCATATATGTCTTTTGAAACAGTCTTTTAGGTTACAGTAGTATTCAATGATAGTGATTAGGTGGTGTCTTCTATAGATGAAGACCTAGCGAGTAAATAACTTCACTGCCACTCAGGACCCGCCAGTGTGAGCTTGCTCTGACCATGCACCAGTTCAAGTGATTTGAAGTTAGCTGCTAGTAATTAAGGAAATATAGGTTCTTTTTCTTTTCTTTCTGTGGTTCCAGTGCTATCAATTTAACTGGTTTTAATTTATGAAACCCCATGGTTACTGGAAATAGTAGGGTCCCAAATCTTTATTCTTGTCAAAACAGTGCATAGGAGTTTCTTCACGTGAGAAAGGGCCCATTGTTAGAGGGTCCCAGTTCGTACTTGTTCCTTTGCCTATAAAATAGGACAATTGTTGAAGAATTGTGAAGTTGCCTGATTCCTTTTCATGTTTCTGTCAGCATATGGTTTATTTTAATTCAGTAGATAACTGCACCTGTTGATTCAAGATTTAGTAAATATTTTGTGGCATCTGCTTCAAGGTTTTGTATGCCAGAACTAGGAATGGGAGTGGGTTGGTTGGGAATCAGGGGGAGGGGGAGGGGATAGGGGATTTTCAGAGGGGAAGCGAGGAAAGGGGATGACATTTGAAATGTAAATAAAGAAAATGTCTAATAAAATATTTTAAAAATGTAACGACAAATAAACTAGATGTACACAAGACAACTTCAATTTCCATTTTACTATTCATTAACCAGTGACATACTGTAGCAGTAGTAAAAAAAATAAATAAATCATTCTACCATACAGATCATATCCCTCTATCTCTTCCTCTGACCCAATCAACCACAATAATCTAATCTAGAAGAAAACACCTGGGATGTGTCTTCTCAGAAAGTATTTCAATATTTTCCAGGTTATTCTCACATTATCTTTTGAAAATCTGGATAAGCCTTGATTTTTCATCAGAATACATGAATCATAAGCTGTAATAGACATCTTCTGATGTGCATTGGACTGTGTGTCAGACATGAAGTTTATTTTAAGGAACAAACTTTGATGGTGATGGTTCTAACATAAGAGCACTTTTCCTTAATAGATGCCTTATGTGAAATATTATATTAGAACACCCTTTTAAACGTAGCATGCCGTTTTATTTTTGTTTTTGAGATTATAATATAATTGCTGCATCACTGTGTCCCCCTTTCTCGTGCCAAAGCATCCCATGTCCTCCTGCCGAATCTCTCTCAATCCATGGCCTTTTCCTTCATACATTTTTATATGAGATTTGCACAAATAAAACACTTATTTCATCAAAGATTTTACATATGCCTTAAGAAGATGGAAATTCCTTAGCTCAGGTTGTTGGCATTCTGTGGTGTTCCTTATTTTCCTGAAACAAATGCTGAGGTGACTCCTGGCTCAGTCAGTCAATGCACACATTTTAGCACACCCCAGGAGGGAAGCTGTGTGGTGAACCCAGTAGATTTTAGAGCTCAGAAAGGCTTCGCACCCTGTGGTGCAGGCACACTTCTTTCACTGGGAAGTTTGTCATTAAAATATAGCCCTCTTACAGTGACTTCAAACTAGCTTGATTTGAATTGTTTTTAGTTACTATGCAGCACGAGGAATATTTTCAGTTTGGAAAAAAAGAAAAAGGAAGAAAGAAAGAAAAAAGAAAAGAAAAGAATCCATAAGGATTATTATTTTATTTTGATAGGTACAATCTATCCGTGTAGTATATATAACTACACTATATCTGTGTAGTTATGTGTAGCTATATATTCATAAAAATAATCGAAACTGACTTATAGATGAAAATGTATAAAGTAAATCTGATTTTAACTTTCTAGCAACTAAATATTCAAACAAATAGATAAGAGTGACTATGCATTAAAAGAAAACACATGATGAAGGAAAGTATAGCTTATTAATTATGAGGCATTCAAATCATTTTTCGCATTATAGAATCATGTTCCCAATGAAAACATTGTGTATTTTATTATTAACTCACAGCATATGATCTTCATTTCTGCCTCCCTCAATTTCGTCCCCCTGGGATGGCACAACGTAGACTCACACATTTATTATATTAATTAGAAATCACTACCTAATATAATTATTCTGGCAAGCACATGGTGAGTCCTGAAATATTATTGACAGAATTTCTCTATTTAACTCTGGTGTTAAAAAGATTTGCATGTCTAAAACTGCCTTGATTAGATATTGTTTTTGACGACTCTGCGTGGTGTTTTCCTCGATGCACATTAAGCATGAGGACTTTTAGCACGTCTGAAGTAACATCTGCTCCGTCTTTTTGTTGCAGGGTTCATGGTATAATTAGCTCTATATTTCAGCAAATACAATTTTGCTCCCATGGAGGACAAAGCAGCATGAAGAAAACATAAATAATTGCAGATTAGAGAAACAGAAGTCAAAGTGGGTGTAGATGGCTTTGATAAAAAAGGGTTAAAGAATAGAAGGTCACCTCATTATTAAGACAAAAAGGAGGCAGTTAAAATTAGATATGGTCTTTGTAATTAAAGAAAACACACACTGATTTTTTTACCCCTTTAACAATGTTCCCGTTTGGCCAAATAATTTAGTGATTTGCAATGATGTAGTTTCTTTTGTGTTTATTTAGAATACACTTTAAGCATTTTCCATGACTTGATACATTAGGGAAAATTAAGTTTCAGGGGGATAGACTGAAAACAAATAGGAGATTTTATATTATTTCTCAGAACATAAAGAAAGTCTGTTTTGTACCATTTGTAGGATCAGATGTTTCCGCTTATCTAGATAGCTAGATGTTCTTATATCAAGAGATTTCCCTTCATCAATGTATTACATGATTGAATTGTATTCCCTTAATATTGACTTCATTGCAATATGGTAAAATTTTGCAATATCAAATACTTAGGTCATCTGTTAATTTTTAACATTGCACAAGTTAATAAAAATATTTCATAACCTCCGTGGATATTCAGAGTCTAGTAATAATATAGCATACTTTGCCAAATCATTTATAATATATATTGTAATTTACAAATTGCCAAATGACCAACGTTGACATTAGCTACATAGTTACACAAATATAAATTTCCTTACCATTTACTTCCAGAGTACAATCTACAAGACCTCAGTGAGTGATGGCTCAGTGGCTCTGAGTGCCTTACTGTGTATGACTCTAGGTGCAATCCTCAGCCTGTTCTCCATTCTAAAACACACACTTTGACATAACGCTGGGCCCCTCTATGATTCTGTCTTTTTAAAACCCTAAGAACTTGTTGAAGCAAAGGGATGGCATTTTGGTTTGATTTTCTTTATGAGAAGGGTAGGTGATTGATTTATTCTTAAGGATATGTTCTAGTGGTATAAAACCAGTGAAAACAAAGAAACTTCCATTGTCACTAGAATTGACATCAACAAAAATGAACAGATAACAAATTAAAAGTATGAATCCAGCCAAAAGCTGTAAGGATTAAGTGTGCTGTCACGGAGAAGGACTGTTTAAAAGATGCTATATGGCAAATATGAATAAAAACAATTTAGCAATGCTTATTTTATTTTTCCCTTTTCTTTTAAAATTCCACCTGTATATATAAAAAGAATATTTCTAATATCTACCCATTCCCTCTCTACCCTCTTGAGTCTCCTTGGTTCCCTCACAGCATATCTCCTCTGCATATCTCCTTTTCAACCTCATTTTTTCTTTTTCTTTATTTCTATGTATTTATTAACTTATTCACTTTACACTCAGAATGCATGCCTCATCACCTCCTCACAAAGTCTCTACCCCTCTTCCACTTCTCTTTACCTCTTAGAAGGAGGGGTCCTTACTGGGAAACCCACCAAACTGACACCTCTAGTCACTGCAGGACTAGATATATCTTCTCCTACTGAGGCCAGAAAAGACAGCTGAGCTAGGGAAGCACGATCCAGATAACAGAGGCAGATAACAGAGTCAGGCTAAGACCCTTATCCACTAGTTGGGGTAGCAAGAAGACCAAGCTGCATATCTGCCACATATGTGTGGTCCAGTCCATACTTGATCTTTGATTGACAGTCCAGTCTCTAAGAACCCCTAAGGGTCCAGGTTAGTTGACTCTTTTGATCTTCTTGTGGAGTCAGTACCCCCTTAGGAATCTTGCTTCTCAAGAACTGTTCTCAGTAATCAACAACCTGTGTCTCATGGTAAATAATTGGATGTTTAAAGAGTGATTCTCATGTAGTTGTGAATATGGAACCTGAAGTGGCCACCTCCTGTAGCCAGGCAGGACTTCCATTGGAGGAATAATGACACCAACCCACCCATAAAACCTTCCACATAAATTTGTCCTGCCTACAAGACACGCAGGGTAAAAGCTGTAGCAGAGATTGTGAGAATAGACAAGCAATGACTGACCCAAGAGATCCATCCCATGAGCAAGAACCAATCCCTGACATTATTAGTGATACTCTGTCTGCTTGCAGACCAGAGTCTAACATTAACTGTCCTCTGAGAGACTTCACCCAAGAGCTGACCCAAACAGATGCAAGGGACCCAGAGTCAAACAATAGAGGGAAGTTGGGAAGTCTAGTGGAGGTTTTGAGGGAAGGGTTGAGGCACTCATGCTCATTTCCCAACCGATTGAATCTATTTAGTTCTGTTCACACATAAACAGGTGTGTGCTCATCCACTGAGTCATGGACAATCTACCAGTGACCAGCCTTCAAAGAAAATGAATCTCACTCCTACAGCAACCTTTAGTTAGCAGAAACTTCTCAGCTAGAGATGAGACTACTGAGGCTTCTACCTCCTCCATGTAGGAATCTTACCTATGGGAATCTTGTACAGATGTTGTATCAGAAACTACAGCTCCTGTGAGTCCCTGTGAGCAAAAGCCATGTCATATTTAGAAGATATAATTTTACAACTTTTCTCCCCATCAACTGTCTTATATGTTCTTTCTTCTGTTTTCTGTAATGTGTCCTGAGCTTTGGGGTGGCCGTGTAGCATTGTATTCTCTGTCCTGTCCATGGGTGACCACTCCCATTCACTTACTGTTGGCACTTGAATGGTTATGAGTCTCTGTTCTAATCACTACCCATTGCAAAATGAATTGGCACTGGTTAGATGTGAGATCAGCACAAATCTATGGATAGTGTAGATATACATATTTAGAACTCAGTTTGAGAATATGAACACATAGTTGTGAAATTCACCTAATTGATCATAATATTGGTAAATATGAGTTCAGAAGCCTTGCTTCTTGATTTCAGGAACAGATTGTGGCAAATGTAAGATATTCATTCTGCTTTCAAATTCCAGATATTTTTATGTATATTATTCACAAGCATTCTCGAGTTATACATTGCTTCTTTAAATTTTCTTGTGTTTGTGAATGAAGTACTACAAAAAAAGAAAATTTATTTTTGTATATCTGTAAACAATATGTTTAACATTAATTTAATGATTATGGAATCAACAATACCGTTACTAACTGTTACCATGTTAATATTGTTACTAATTCAAAGTAGATGCTCTGAAAGTCAGGTAGTCATGTGTCATTCATGGGAAATAGAATCTGTTTAATTATGTGAATACATAGTTGTACACTAGGAGAGATTTTCATATTAATTTACTTTTGCTCTGTAATTACAATTCAAGATCTGTAAATGGTTTTGGATGTGTTTTAAAATTCTTAGATGATGCACAAGTGGATGAAATACACCCATTTTTTTCCAGATTAATTCTCTTCTTCAACTGTTTCATACAGGTGTGTGATGCATTCTGCTCATTCTCACCATCCTCTTGTCTCTCCTACCTCTGTCACATCCTCCAGTCTCTCTATGATCAGAGGAAAAGGTTGTATCAATTTCCCATTCTTGACAGCTCAGAAGTTGTTGAACAGTTGTATAAATTACAAATTTACACCATCCTCAAATTGCAGTACACTTAAAAAGTTTCATTTCTAATGTATTTTATTAAATAAAATCTTAAAAAAATCTTAGTGGGAAAATCTTAGTGGTTTTTTTCTGCAGTGGTATGACATTGTTTTCATTGTGTGAATACAGTAATTCTCTTGTCTAGATACAATTCATTTTAGAAATAAAGCATTTCTTTATTTAGATTATCAACATGAAGCTCAAATTTATAATAATATTATTAAATTTAGGATTTTTTATCATTAGTTTTTTTGTACAATAGAATTTTGTGGATTAAAATCATCCTTTGAGCTACAGAAAATAGATAACATATTCCATAACAAAAAGGAATTTTTAAAAGTTGTAAGCTGCCCTTACTTTGAGAAGGATCTGTGTGAATGACTAGAAAAAGAATTTCTGTTGAGGTTATTTTCCTTCTGAGTGTGAAATAGTGACAAACTTCTGCTACTTGAGACTATCCTAATTTTCACTACCACGGAAAGAAACACTCTACTCATCCCAAAGTTGACTGATTAATATGGGTTTTCTATTTCCATGTGTGATAAAGGGTAGTTCAAGTTGAAAAAAAGCTGAGAATATTAACACATTATGGCAGGTATACACTGTATTAAACAGATTAGAGCACTGAAAACTTAGTCATGACACTATTTAACATTATCTGGGGAAGATATTTGTTATGGAAATACTTTGTAAGCCATTGTATAATTCTTTTACACAGACAGTCATACATAGATTAGAAGAAGAAACATAAATATATTTCTGCTCATCATATTTTTTATTACATATTTTCCTCAATTACATTTCCAATGCTATCCTAAAAGTCCCCTATACCCTCCCCCCCCACTTCCCTACCCACCCACTCCCACTTTTTGGCCCCGGCATTCCCCTGTACTGGGGCATATAAAGTTTGCAAGTCCAATGGGCCTCTCTTTCCAGTGATGGCCAACTAGGTCATCTTTTGATACATATGCAGCTAGAGACACGAGCTCCAGGGTACTGGTTAGTTCATCATGTTGTTCCAACTATAGGGTTGCAGATCCCTTTATCTCCTTGGGTACTTTCTCTAGCTCCTCCATTGGGGGCCCTGTGATCCATCCAATAGCTGACTGTGAGCATCCACTTCTGTGTATGCACACTGGAACACACTCCAGTGCACCACACAAAACATTACCATTTGGTCAGCGATGGTCAAAAAAGGCAAGAGGCAAAAAAAAACCAAAACCAAAAACAAAAAAAACCAACCAAACAAACAAACAAAAAAAACCAAAAAACAAAAAACAAAAAAGTCCTTAAAATTCTATATACTGAAGACTAAAAATGAAAGAGTTAAAACATGTTTTCCTAATGTGACATGCTCTGGGAGCCACAGACCACTTCAACTCATGTTTATACATTATGCCACTATAACTGCTTAAAGTGTAGAGATTTTTAATTGAATTTTATGGCTGGTCTACATTGTTGATAGTAATTTTTACGTTATAGCTTATGCGATTAGTCATAGAAGATACAGAGAAATTTCCATTGATGTAATAAAATATCAATAAAATCAAAATGGTGTTTCTTGAGTAGTTAGTGATCTTATGTATCACTAAATCTCTGAGCGTGCCATTAGATATAACTGCACTTTCAAAATGAATATCTAGTAATTTCAATAGTTTCTTTAAAATAACAAGCATCAGTGATCAAGGACTAGACATGTTAAATTATACGTATTTCAACACATTATTTTTCCTTAAAACTGTGAATATTAATGCATTCATAAATACACTCTCATGAGTTCCTAAACATTCCTTTTTATAATAGATATTCAAAATCTAGGCTATAAACACTATTCCAAAATATATTTACTTGGGGTGGGACTTTAACATTTCATGTCATATATTTAAATTATTTTAAAATAGGCTTTCTGTTTTCACATGTCGTGTTGTCTTTTAATAATATCTAAGTAGCCAATAGGATTCATTTTTAAATTCTATCATATCCCTTTACTAATCAAGCACTTAATTTCAACAGTGTGTCACAGGAATTGTTTACAAAAAGTTGTATAGTTCTGTTACTCTTGACCTTTAAAAATTGTTTGAGAATTAATGCTTGATGCCTCAAAACATACATAATCTTGCTATTTCCTTTACTTCTAAATATTCTCTATAAACATAATTTTCCTGAATTTTAAATGGATAACATTTTATTTTGACATTTTCAGCCTCCAAATTAAATTTTTTATACTTGTCTTGAATGTGCCCAGGAAACAAGAAATGAAATTTTGACAGAAATAAAAATGTCACTGGAAATATTATTGATTACCTTGAATTGTGCTCCATTTACCACTTAAACATTATTGTCTAAGTCATCCAGAGACAGTTCTGGATCTATTCTTTTAATCATTGATAGGTCATTGATCTTCTGTTTCAGATGGCTATTCAAATTTAGAACATAGAGTACTAGGCATGATGGATTTTCTAGAAATCAGACCATCACAAAAAATTCAAAAATATATTAATACTTGTGGGCTATAAAAAATACAAAAACCTTATTTTAATGATCATCCTATCTTCAAAAGAAAGATATTTCCTTCTTTCTTTATTACTAATATGAATATAAAGAAACCACAATGCTCTTTCTCTTACACCAGTTTTAATTCAGGCTTTCATCAATTAATATTGTAAACTCAGATTTTTTTTCTTATCCTTTGGTAATGTGGTTTTATATTCATATTTATAAAAATCTAGGCAGCTCACATGAAATTTTGTGTTATATTATAGTTTATATCAATGTTAATTATATTTTATTTCCTCCATTTTTACTGCTGATTCAATGATTAACTATTTTAGATTTTACTGAGTTAAGGCAAGGCAATATAGCATGTGGAGAGTATTTTTATTTTCCATTTTAAAAATTCAGACCACTATAAAGCTATTTTTGGTATTTAGGCATTCCTGATTTCACCCTATATATCTGTTTTCTATTAATGGTTATACTTCTTTAACTTTTAATTTAATTGTATTGTATTGTATGTTATTTATATATTGCCCCTTTAAGGACTTATGTATGACAAAGAATAATACTTTCCTTTTGGTAACTTTAAAGTGTCTAAATTGGCATGGTAAAATCTCTCTTATTTTGTTGCTTCTTTTTCTCTTCTTGTCAGTTTCATGGTGATAGAAGTTTATAGGTACTCATCATCTGTCAGTGTGATAAATTGCTGTCTCATACAGAGAGTCTTTAAAAACATATCCCTACCATCTCCGTATTATCTCAATGCATTTAATCATAACCTTGACTTCCAATTCATAATAATTGCTTTTTATAAGTTGTCAAAATCAAGGTTCTTTATGTTTCTTGTACATAATCGCAATATGATTTTTAAAAATATAAATAAATAAATGGAATTTTCCAGATGTTTGGGGTACATAGAAACGCTTTATCTTTAGACTACAAAGGAAACATTTAAATTCCCATCTAAATTTGACTTACTGTTAAAGTTTGTCAGTCAACTCTTAAGATAAAATAAAACACACGCACACACACACATACACACACACACATACACACACACATACACACACACACACACACACATACAGAGAGAGAGAGAGAGAGTTTTGAATACTGAACTTCCAATCAAGCATATGAAAGTATATTTTGAGTTCTATAATTTTATTTTTTATTAATCATTTTATTCATTTACACTTCCAATGATACTCCTTCCCCAGATACCAGTTGATGACTCCCTCCCATCCCATTGACTCTTCCCTCCCCCTTCCTTTGCCTCTATGAGGGTGCTCCTTCACCCACTCACCCACCTCAGCCTCACCACTCTAGTATCCCTCTACACAGGGACATCAAGCCTCCAGAGGACCAAAGTGCTCCCCTCCCTTTGATGTCAGATAAGGCAATCTTCTGCTAAATATGTTTCTGGAGTCAAGTATACCTCTTTTTTTGGTGGATTAGTCTCTGGGGATTCTGGGTGGTCCAGTTAGTTGATATTCTTCTACAATATCCTTCAGTTCCTCAGTTCCTTTAGTCCTTCCCTAGATTTTCCATTGGGGTCCCGAGGCTCAGTCCAATGGTTGGCTGTGAGTATCTGCATCTGTGTGGGTCAGATGCTGGTAAAGCCTCTCAAGGAACAGTCATACCAGGGTACTGTCAGCAAGTGCTTCTTGGCATCAGCAATAGTGTGGGTGTTGGGTGTCTGCAAATGGGATGGATCCCTAGGTGGATCAATCTCTGGATAGCTTTTCCTTCAGTCTCTGTTCCATTTTTTGTCCCTGTCTGTCGTTTGGACAGGAACATTTATGGGTTAAACATTTTGAGATCAATTGGTGGCTCCATCCTTCAACAATGGGTAGCTCCTATCTACTAGAGGTGGCCTCTAAAGATTTTATCTCCCCTTTGTTGCATATTTCAGCTAAAGTCATCACTGTTGGGTTCTGGGAGCCTCTCTCTTCACTGGCATCTGGGACTTTCTAGTGGCTACCCACATTTCCTCATTCCCCACTGCTACATACTTTTATTCGATTTCCTGACACTCTGTACTTCTCCCCTGTCCCTTCTAATACTTGATCCTGTACCCCCTTTTCCCTCCCCTTTCTCTTTTCCTTTCAGGTCCCTTCCTCCATGTACCCCCTGTGATTATTTTGTTCCCCCTTCTATGTTGGATTGAAGAATCCATACTTTGGTCTTCCTTCTTAAACTCCATATGGTTTGTGGCTTGTATCGTGGGTATTCTGAGATATTTGCCCAATATCCACTTATCAGCAGGTACATACCATGTGTATTCTTTTGTATCTGGGTTACTCACTCAGGATGATATTTTCTAGTTCCATTCATTCGCTTGTGAATTTCCTGAAGTCATTGTTTGTAATAGCTGAGTAGTATTCCATTGTGTAAATGCACCACTTTTTTTTTTTTTATCCATTCCTCTGTTGAGGGGCATCTGGGTTCTTTCCAGCTTTTGGATATTATAAATAAGGCTGCTATGAACATAATGGAGCATTTATTCTTGTCATACGTTGGAACATCTTTTGAATATATGCTCAGGAGTGGTATAGCTGGGTCCTCAGGTAATACTGTGTCCAGTATTCTGAGAAACCACCAGACTGATTTCCAGAGTGCTTGTATCAGCTTGCAATCCCACTGGAAATGGAAGAATGTTCCTCTTTTTCCACATCCTGACCAGCACCTGCTGTCACCTGAGTTTTTGATCTTAGCCATTCTGATTGGTAGAAGGTAGACTCTCAGAGTTGTTTTGATTTACATTTCCCTGATGAATAAGAATGTTGAACATTTCTTTAACTGCTTTTAAGCCATTCAAGATTTCTCAGTTGAGAATTATTTTTTAGCTTGGTACCCCATTTTTTTTATTACATATTTTCCTCAATTACATTTCCAATACTATCCCAAAAGTCCCCCATAGCGCCCCCCACTTCCCTACCCACCCATTCCCATTCTTTTGGCCCTGGCATTCCCCTATATTGGGGCATATAAAGTTTGCAAGTCCAATGGGCCTCTCTTTCCATTGATGGCCGACTAGGCCATCTTTCGATACATATGCAGCTAGAGACAAGAGCTCCGGGGTTCTGGTTAGTACATCATGTTGTTCCAACTATAGGGTTGCAGATCCCTTTAGCTCCTTGGGTACTTTCTCTAGCTTCTCCATTGGGAGCCCTGTGATACATCCAATAGCTGACTGTGAACATCCACTCCTGTGTTTGCTAGGCTCCGGCATCGTCTCACAAGAGACAGCTATATTTGGGTCCTTTCAGCAAAATCTTGCTAGTGTATGCAATGGTGTCAGCGTTTAGAAGCTGATTATGGGACGGATCCCTGGATACAGCAGTCTCTAAATGGTCCATCCTTTCATCACAGCTACGAACTTTGTCTCTGTAACTCCTTCCCTGGGTGTTTTGTTCCCAATTCTAAGAAGGTGCACAGTGTCCACACTTTGGTCTTCATTCTTCTTGAGTTTCATGCGTTTATCAAATTGTATCTTATATCTTGGGTATCCTAAGTTTTGGGCTAATATCCACTTATCAATGAATACATATTGTGTGAGTTCTTTTGTGATTGTGTTACTTCACTCAAGATGATGCCCTCCAGGTCCATCCATTTGGCTAGGAATTTCATAAATTCATTCTTTTTAATAGCTGAGTAGTACTCCATTGTGTAAATGTACCATAATTTCTGTATCCATTCCTCTGTTGAGGGACATCTGGGTTCTTTCCAGCTTCTGGCTATTATAAATAGGGCTGCTATGAACATAGTGGAGCATGTGTCCTTTTTACCGGTTGGGACATCTTCTGGATATATGCCCAGGAGAGGTATTGCTGGATCCTCCGGTAGTACTATGTCCAATTTTCTGAGGAACCGCCAGACTACAAAGCTTCTGCAAGGCTAAAGACACCATCAATAAGACAAAAAAACCACCAACAGATTGGGAAAGGTTCTTCACCTATCCTAAATCAGATAAGGGACTAATATCCAATATATATAAAGAACTCAAGAAGGTGGACTCCAGAAAGTCAAATAACCCCATTAAAAAATGGGGCTCAGAACTGAACAAAGAATTCTCACCTGAGGAATACCGAATGGCAGAGAAGCACCTGAAAAAATGTTCAACATCCTTAATCATCAGGGAAATGCAAATCAAAACAACCCTGAGATTCCACCTCACACCAGTCAGAATGGCTAAGATCAAAAATTCAGGTGACAGCAGATGCTGGCGAGGATGTGGAGAAAGAGGAACACTCCTCCATTGTTGGTGGGATTGCAAGCTGGTACCCCATTTTTAATAGGGTTATTTGATTAACTTCTGGAGTTCTTTTTAGATTTTGGATATTAGCCCTCTATCAAATGTAGGGTTGATAAAAATCTTTTCCTAATCTGTTGGTTGTTATTTTGTCTTATTGACAGTGTTCTTTCCCTTACAGAAGCTTTGTAATTTTATGAGGTCCTATTTGTAGATTGTTGATCTTAGAGCATGAGTGTTCTGTTCAGGAAAATTTCCCTTGTATTAAATTCAATGTATCTGGTTTTATGTGGAGGTCCTTGATCCAATATTGCTGCTATTATACAATTCTATAGTGTGAACTACAACCTTGGATTTCAATTCAGTATTTGAATTTCATGTCTGTTTTTAATATTCTCTACTCAAGGGCCTTCAATGGCTTGTAGTCAATGTTGACCATGGACAAGTGACACCAATGTGACAGTCTCAGGAGGTTAAGCCATGAAAGGAATTAAAAACAATTTTAAAAATTATGTTAATTTAAAAATTATTATTTGATAATGTTTATTTCCATACTCTTGAATTGCTTATCTGGGATGTTAATATTTTAAACTTTTAATGCATCTCATTGAATAAATTTAATATTTAAATAGATTTCCCTATGCAAGGCTTTCTAGTTCATTCTGAATTTCAAGGTGATTATGAAACCAATCAACCAACCACAACATCAAAACTCAATCATGCCCCTAAAAATGCTCCACAACTGTGATTCAAACAGTATCCTATGTAACAACATTACAATAGAAGCTGATGTTATATTCAGAGAAACCCAAGCTTTTCTACTTTGAAGTGAGTTAGTTCTATATTATATGATAATACATGAATCATACAAATTGCTCACAGACTTTTCATCTTTCTACACAAAATAGGTTGTATGCAATTTCTTTAGATAGCAAGTTTCTACACGTTTAAAAAATCATAGTAGAATGATTCTTCATGGTTTCCAAGAGTTTTTATTTGAGCCTTTTCTATAATTATGATAAAGGGACTTGACATTTGCTGACATTAAATATTGTCTTTGTGTGTATATGGGTGGGTATGTCTGTGTGTGCTTGTGTGTGTAATAACTTTCAATTCTCTTTTTATATGAGAAATCAGAGTTTAGTATGTGTTTGTAATGCAAAATCATTTCTGTGATTAACCAGAAGACCAGATATGATGTTTGCTTTATATTAATTTTCTCCTCTTTAGATGTCCATGGAGGACATTTCAAAAATTTATGTGTAGCATAAACACTTCTTTTAGTTAATTGTAGAAGTTTAACACTCAACATCTTTACAGCCCCCTAGGTATAGTTGAACATTTACATATTAAACAGAGATGCTCTCTGACATGGATTTATAAAATGATGCTTGTTTATGATAACTTTAGCATAAATACAAGAATTTCCTATTCATAGATGGAAAAGTGAAGCCACTGAGGATGAAGATCATAACAAGATGTGAAAAGAAATCCATTAATTATACTAAATTGACGAATTTTGCTCTACTCAGAGCCTGAGATGAATTATGCACAGTGAAGCTCTTACTTGAAGTTTATATCAATATGATGACATTTTTAGATTTGTGATTACTTTCTTGATTATTTCAGGTTTTCTGATGTGTGTCAAATATTAAATATTAAAGAAGTTAGAACAAAATTTTCATACCGATAAAGAACTCTGTAACAATGTTACATGATTTTTGAACTTTTATCATGATTAACTTCATTCCCAGAGCCAACTCATGATTTATAAAAGTCCGTAATTGGACTTAGTGCAAACGATTTAGTCATCTATTTATTATATGCACTAAAATGTATTTTTTTAAAAATGCAGTCAATAGAAACCAGGAGAGAAACAATCTTGGATGATATTTAAAGCTACTATAAAATAATTGCCAATATTTTCCAATTGATATTTTTCTTTCCATGTGCATTTTTAAAGATACTTAAAGCATGCTCCAAAATTAGACCTGACAATTGCAAATGCCAACCAACCAACTCAGTAATAAAATCAATACTTACATTTCCCTGGAGGCCACTATTTACTGTTTGGTGCACCGTTTCCTTAATGGAATGGCAGCTATGTTTGCAGATGCTTTGTCGTTGCTGTTTTTTGTGTTTAACTAAAAGCAACTTTTTTGAAGAAGAAGAAGAAGAATAAAAAAATTCTTGTTACTATTAAAATTGTCAGGACCTTTTCATATTTAATATAAGTGGACAGAATATAGTTATTCTGTGCACACACACATGCACATACATGCACACACACATTCGTACATACACATGGACATAAATATGCTTCTTCTATAACATATATAGGTAGTGACATTTGCTGATAATGGCGTCTGAACCTGATAGTTAAACTTTTACAATATTAAAAATAACTAAGTTTAAATCACCATTTTTGTAATTACTTGTGACAACTCAATTTTTGTATTTTTTGGCACTGTATTCTAGAAAGAACAGTAAAGAGGAGAAATATAGAGAAAATAGATTATATATTTCCATGTGATAAAATTATTGTCAAAATATTATCAAATTTATTTCTTAACTTTTTTAGGACTTCTTTTCTAATAGTTTTCATTGCAAAATAAGCCTCTCTCCCACTTTTCTATTCTGTTTTACTACTTGATACAATTTCAAAATTAAAATATGCATATCATATTGTTTACCTATCTCTTCTTCTATATGTTTATTGTATACAAAATTAGAGAGGAACAAGTAGGAACAAACACCTACCTTTTACCATTAAGCTGTTTGAAATTGATAGAAGATGGGGTAGAAAAATTAGTATTCATATTTTGTTTTGTATTCTTGTTTTGTTTATTTAACTGTGTGTGCGTGTTTGTGTTTGTGTGTATGTTTTTATGATTTGGTTTTAGGTTACTTTGTTTTTTAAGACAGAACATAAAGTACAATGGGTAGTGGAAGGGACTCTGAGTTGAGTTGCAAGAGGTGAAAAAATTTGAAAAAATGTCTTATATGCAAAAGTAATTAAATATAGGACATAAATATGCCACTTTCATGCTTACCCTTTTCAGTAGATTTGAGACTTTTATATAACTAAAAGTTTTACAAAAAGCTTATCTTTATATTTGATTGCACAGGGTTTCCAATGAAGGAGCTAGAGAAATTACCGAAGGCACTGAAGGGGTCTGCAACTCCATAGGAGAACAACAATGTGAACTAACCAGTACTCCCAGAGCTCCCTGGGACTAAATCACTAATCAAAGTAAACACATGGTTGGACTCATGTCTCTAGTTGCATATGTAGCAGAGGATGGCCTAGTTTGCCATCAGTGGAAGGAGAGGCCCTTGGTCTTGGGAAGGTTCTATGCCCCAGTACAGGGGAATGCCAGGGCCAGGAAGCAGGAGTGGGTGGGTTGGGGAGCAGCACAAGGGGAAAGGGCATAGGGGATTTTCGGAGAGGAAACTAGGAAAATGGATAACATTTGAAATGTAAATAAAGAAAATATCTAATTTTTTTTTAAAGGGGAGTCATTAAAGATGCAAAAGTACATTTTCCTTGACAGTATTGTATGCAGGGTCACACTTTCTTAGCATTTGGACAAGGTAAGGTAGACAGGTTATCTGAACGGAAACCATGACTGCTTTCTGGAGACATGTTTTTAGGTGGGATATTGGAGGAAAAGAGTGTCCATTGATTGGCTTCTGTCTTTTAATACGATGACGTCAGCAACTGATGTTGGTATGCTAAAGCTGCAATATTTTCATGACAAAGAAAAACTCATATTCCAATCTTTAATGACTGGAGGAGCAGAAACTGTCGTGAGCTCTCAGGAACACCCTTGTAGCTCCTCTCAGACAGTAAATATTGCGAGTAAGATCAGAATGAATGTGGTGTTGAATTGAAATTAATCGCTGGAGTTATTTCTTATGGTGTCACAGTATTCTACACTTGGGCTTTTCACAGGAGGCTTTGAAGAGCCCTACAGGACCAACCAAATGTAATTGATACAAAATCGCTGCTACACCACAGCTGTGGGAGCAAGGTGCTACAGCTAGTACTTTAATCTACCTTTCTTTCTGAGAGTTTATTATGTTTTTGAATTTATTCTTTTGTAGATCTGGGAGCTATCATTTTTATGGAAATTAATCTTTTTAGAAGATTTGTCCTCTCTTTTTCAAACACTAATACATTCATTCAAGGGCCCTATTATTCACATCCAGCTGGCTTTTATCTGGTGATATTTACTTCAAAAAGCCAAGTTAAATGGTATCATAGATTAATTCTCAGGGCACAGGAAAGCTTTTTTGGAGAAAAACATGGTTTGGTAATTATGTGAAATATCATAATAAAAATCACAGAAAATGTCAGAAATGTGTTGTGTCATCTGTCATAATAGGAACTTCAAAAAGCTGCTTCTAGAAGTGTGGTACCTTGCTCTTGTCAAAACGTTTTATTTCAAAAACATTTTACATATCGCAAAAGTTTGATTTAGATTTTAATGAACTATCACGAATTTTTTGTTTTTCCTCACACAAGGCAATGAAACTTCAAAAGAGGCTTATCCAGTGCTATCTCTTACATAAATCAAGCTGGAAATAAGACACATTTTACAATTCAATTTAAGATCCCACCGAGACAATAATGTTGCAAGCTGTGCATTTTGCAAAGTAATATAGTAATGTCTAGTTTGCATTTTTAAAAAACCAAATTAATCATACTTTATTGAGTACATTGGAACAAACCTAAAATTCATTTATTATTAAAATCTTCTGCCATAAATACAAACTATATTTTATACATAAAGGACAAACTCATTTATTCATTAAGATAATTTGGATAAAACAGTTGGCATATGCATTTTGTAGCAATGGAAGAAATGACATTTGCCATTCTGGGGGATTTGAATTTTTAAAGGGGTCTACATGTAGTGAGCTGCTTGAAATTTATTCTCACATGAAACTACTAAGAATGAACACTTCCATATAAAAATAGAAGCTAACCTAAAACATGGAGGTTTAAAAACAATTAAATTATTACAGTGAATTATCTTTTAAATAGATATTTCATAAAAGTTATGAAGAATTTTTAATCTTTTTCTTTGTGTAACCAACTTATAATAATGTAATGATGTACAAGCTTTGCTAAAAAAAAAAAACAAAGAAAATGAAAAAAACAAACAAAAACAACAACAACAAAATGCCTGAATATCTACCTGGTACAAATTAAAGTACATTGTGCTGTATATATTTTTAGACTGAAACACAATGAAGTCTGTTTACCTATATGGTTTTGGGGGTACAATTCTAATAGGCTATACTACCCATAGGTGTATTTAAGCCTGACTAAAATTATTGTAGGATCACTTAAAAACTAACAGCTACATGAGATCATAAATGGTCATTTTGAGAAATCACTTTGGAGATTTCTAGTATAAGGACTGCAGGACATGGTACCAAACTGCAAAGTGGCTCAGAAAACTGTGATATGTATCCTACACATATTCTGCACAGTGGCCACTCTTTTGCTGTCTGCTGATGTGTATGACATTCTGGCCAATAATAATTGAAGATGGCACAGGACAACATTGGCAGTGTGAATTGTGTGGAAATAATAAATGTATTGTGTTGAAATATATCTCCAAATTTAATTTTGCTATAAAAAATTAAAGTTTACCTTGTTACATTTAATAGACTTCACTATTAAATCTTGAATCTTGAAAGAGTTCCCTCAATTTGTCATCCCTGATTTTGTCTGTCAGGGAAGATCTAAAAAGTATACCCTGCTGGATATATGGAACTCTGTAACCTTTTTAATAAGACCTCTTCTTTGCAGATGTAGACATGAGAAAGCTCCCAAATACAATACATTTTGTTTTCTTTCTATTTAAAAGCAAAGACAACCCTACTGTATTTCAGTAAATAGTTTAGGTGTCTGTAGAACCAGAAAAAGAACAGAGTATCTCTTGTATCATCCAACAGAACCTCGTCATGTCTTGGGCAGGAAAGCAATTTTCTTTCAGCCATTTTCTTAAGAAGCAGACATGGTCAAGAACTCCTCTTTTTTGTCAATTTTTTCGTAGCATGAAATATGAGATTCAGGTTATGTGTCTCGGTCATATCAATATCAATGTGGTGGGTGACAGAATTTGGGATGGTCATTCCTGATGATGAGCCTCCTCTGCGTCCTACTATCTGATCTATCACTTTAATCATCTCTCTCTTCTTCCTAAGATGATGACCAAACTCATCATCCTGACACCTGAAAGCTTTCATAATCTGACCCTTGCCCACCTCGCTCTGACTTCTGATGCTTTCCTAATGTGTGCTTGCATCTCCTGTCACTTTACTTCTCTGGCTGTCATCCACAGCCACCATTTGTGTATGTCTGAAAGATTGCCCAGACTAGGCAGCTCTATGAGCTGAATATTCTCTGACATGTAATGGACAAGACTTAGATTCAATGATCTGTCCAATATATTCTTAAGGCTAGTCCTTTCCCTACGAATCCATGTGATCTTCAGAGTTCAAGTACATATAGTGTACAAAATGTGCATTTGTCTATGACTAATATCTCAGTATATAATACAATTTTGTGTACTCAATATATTTCATTGTTTGCACACATGCACATATACACATGTGTGTGTGTTTGTGTGCAAGCACACACGCAGGTGGTATATGCTGGCTCAAATGTGAGTATGTGCATATATATGTGAGAGTGCACAGATTGGTGTGCTCAAGTACATAAAAAGACCGGAAAATGATATCTGGTGTTTTTCTCAATTCCTTTCCATTTTATATACTTAGATACAATCTCTTACTTGCCATCTCAGCCAAGCCAAGTAGCCAGATCGCTTCAAATAAAGTCTGCCTCTTCCTCCAGAAATCTGAAATTGGTAGCAGACTGATAAGCCTGTCCAGCATTTAAGTAGCTGTTTGGGATCACTGTTTCCCAGACAGAAATAAGCGATGGCATTGGATAGGCTAGGAGATAAGGAGGACCTGAGAGGACATAAGTGGTGGAAACTGTGTTCAGAGTATATTGTATGAACTTTTAATAATAAACAAAATGTAATGGATAAATACAAAGTAAGCAAATCAATCAATCAATCAGTCAAAAGTGAGTATTAAAACAACAACAAAAAGGTATGTGGGGATCAGATGTTAGGTCCTCACGCTATCACCTCCTTTTGCACTTCCTGGCTCTCCACTTGGTATACAGTGCATGCCAATAATGACCACATGGATCGTTTTATTGTGTTTTATGGAGCAGTTGTATTGACAGAAGTTTGAACTGTGTGTTGCTTAGTGACCTTCAAATATGTTTCTTGCTCATTGTCTAACATGATGTTTGTTCCTCATTTTTCCCCCAAAATTTCAAAATTTAGGAATAGCTGAGCATTGGAATAAAGAAAAATGTGAACAAATTCAAAGACACTTAATTTCTCATTAAGAATTGAAAAATGTATTTTTAATTAAATGATTCACAACTTTTTTCCTTTACATATTAAAAGATATTTAACAAAATTAAAAATACTCAGACCTGGAGGGCTAGGGTACATCTCAATGGTACAATCTATAGCAGGAATGCATGAGGCCCTGGTAAAATCACCTCTATAACAACAACAAAATTAAGCCTTCTTGTAGTCTTAATAAGGATACTTTTGTGAGTCGGTGGAAGTTAAAATTGATAAAAAAAAACACCCAAAATTTTACTTTTATCACAGAGAAATTTAATTCAAGTTAATTTTGTAATTATTTATTGGTGACTATAACACACACATATATATTTGTGATGATATTTAACTATATTATTTAAATATATTATTATTAAGCATTTAATGATATTTAATGATATTTAGCTGACATGTAAATTTAGTCTGCAAATTTTATTGTCAAAATCAGCTCCACATAGGAAGCTCAGGGAACAAACTTTCCAGTGCAACAACAACAACAAAAAAACCAAAAAACAATTTCAGGGCAGAATATTTTAACCATAAGGTGTTCCCAAGTTGGATCTCTCTTGAAATCTCTATTTTTCAATTTTTTTGTTGTTTCTATATAGTTGTTGAAACAGTAAAAGGGGTTTGAAGTGATTTTAGCTAATATAAACATTTGTTAGGGCCAGAAGTTGTTAAGAGCATGTGCCTAGTTTGCACAAGTCTCGCTGTTTGAGCCCTATATCACACTTATCGGGTATCTTGATGTATACACTTAAATTTAGCACTTGAGTGGTTGCAAAAAAACTGGATCAGAAGTTGAAGGACATCCTTGTTTCCGTAAAAAGTTTGAGATGAGCCAGGAACACATGAAACCATGTGTTTAAACTGTAGCCTCTGATATGAGGAAGCAAGGAGACTGGGATCCTAGACCCAGCCAATTGTAAAAACAAAATAAAACTAACCGAAAAAGGCACAGGATTTTCCTAAGAAAACAAAGTTAATGTAGATTTTAGTGATAGTGGACTGATCACTACTACTAGAGAGGAAAAAAAACCTTTTCTCCTATGGAGGATTTATATGATTGAAAATTATATAGCTATTAATTGAGTTTCCTAGAAGAAGTCAACTGTATTTTCAATACATTAATATTAAACATTTAAAATGTTAGTTTTCCTTATTACTATTGTTAGTAGACCATGATAACTTACACAAAAGTTATTTTTCTTAAATTGAAGATCTTTAAATTTTTTCCTACACTTTGAATATTTTAGAACAGTTATTTAATTCCTTTTTTTTTTTTTTTGGCATGATTTTCCTGTGTAGCCAATGCTAACTTTGAATTCATAATGTGTCCCTGGGCTTTCCAAAAATGTTGGCCCTACTGTCTCAGCCTTCCAAGTATTATGATGTCAGATCTGTGCCACCATGTCCAGGGTGGTGTTTTCCTTTTGAATATTAATGTAGAACTTGTTAAAGATTAGAAAATCTATGACTGAGTTAGCCAGATTTTATCCTTGTGGCTATTTTTTCATTGTGTATTTATGCTAATGGACCTTAGCTCTGTGTGCAGTGTTAACTCTGATAGTATCAGTGTGTGACCTTAAGCACATTACATCCTTCCTTATATCACTCATTCCTCACATTGTAGTTACTATAACCAGTTCATTGTAAAATAAAATATGAGATATTTAAATCTTATTTTAAACTGACCTACAGGTGTAAAGATAGTCAGAAAATGTATCCTCTTTTAATCATTTCATCCACATTTTCTTATTCTTCTTCACATTTCAACTGAAGTCTGAAGAAACACAATGAAAGCACTTATTCTTGAGATGAAATTGGGAGCCTTAGTCTTAAGTTGAGAAATAAACATTTAAATTGCAATCTCCTTAAATGTTCTCCTGTTGCCAATTATTAAAAGTATATTCTTCATTTTGACTTGAAATTCTTTTCACCTGATTGTTTAGGAAAAGATGTTGAAAGAGGTGAGAGCATGATGTCTTCACAGTGTTTACTGAAAGCTGTGGGGTGAATGTTTTGGTTTCCTCTAGACAGCAGCTTTCATCAACCCTTCCCTCCACATGTAACCTACACTATACTCTAATTCTGTAGGCCTGAAGTGTGTTGAGTTCTTCTCTGACACTCCCAGACTCTGTACATAAAGCCTATTATCTTCAGAGCTAAATACTAAATTTCACGTTGAATAAATGGCACATGTCAAGGTGAATTGGGTTGTGCATATTTGTACATTGACAATGGTTATGCTGCTGAGAATGAGTAGTAGTATTTAAGAATACTAAATTTTCAAGTGTAATCAGCATGTTATATATTGATTCATGGTATTCGTTACCTGATGGTCCAAGAAATATTGGAAATATTGGATATTCACATATTTATGTTGGCTCTCATGAGGAAACATGGATTTTAACACAACTCTTTTTGCTATGAATTTATTTAACATATAGCTTTTATTAAATTGTGGAAACCAGGCCTAACTATTTGCCTCAGCTTTTTTGGTGTCTCCAATAAAAAACAAACACACCCATCCTAACATACATGAAAACTATTCTGTAAATAATTCCTATTTCTCCCTCTGAGTATCTGTTTCTCTCTCAGATTTCAGTCTTCTATTTCTACCTACTGGATATTAATCTATATTTAAATAATATTCCACCAATATAAATTAAACTGATTTTTTAATTCGCATCTCTCATTTTACAAAGGTGACTAATAGTTTTTTTAATTGTTTGTGTTGTGATTTCATAATATTGGGAATCAAATCACAGAACAAGTTAAAAATTTCATAACTTTATTATTAATATGTTTATTTCAGAATTATTAATGACTTTTAAAAAAAATGTCAGATGTGGTGGCACATGCCTTTAGTCCCAGCAGTTAGAAGGCAGAGGCAGGTAGATCTCTGTGAGTTCCAAACAAGCCAAGACTACATAATAAGATTTTTAAAAGATCTATCATTAGTATAGTTACATACATAGCATAGCAAAGAGCCTTTAAATTGGAAAGCCCATAATGAACATCAGGTATTGTCAAGGTCATCACCACTGCTTCCTTAGGGATGATTCCACTATGCCTTTCTATGCTAATGTATATCTCAGGCCATCATTTGTAATTTTATTATCTTTATCTCTATTTGTACATGATCAAATTTGTTTCAATGAACAACTATATATATAATGTGTATATATATATATATATATATATATATATATAAAATGAAACACGGGCTATATATGTGTGTGTGTATGTATGTATGTGTGTGTATGTATATATATATATATATATATATATATATATATATATATATCCTGTGTTTCATTTTTTCTAACTTTATATTTAAGAATACATTTGTTTGAGATCATCTTCCACGTGTATTTACCTTCTGTGTTCTATCAGCACATTTACCACACAGAAGAGTTAAGATTGGTTGTTTATAATTTTCAGGGCAAGAATGGCCTACTAGATGGTTTTATCTTCTTAAATGATAAATATAATAAAAAAAACCCCAAGTGGACCATATCATATTGACACAAGCTCCAAATTTTGAGCATATCTCATATAAATGGCAAACCATTGAGACTCCTACGCAAGGGAGTGACAGTGTTAAGATTTGTACATTAAAGTACAAATTTCAGTTCCTTCAAACTGATTACAACTGCTCAGATAGAAAAAGAGTAGAGATAAATTGCATAGATGAAATCAACAGACATAAAAAGGAATTGAACATCAATGGTAAGTAAGAAAGCATGAGATAAGGAACAGCCCTGTTTCTGGCTAAGACAACTGACTGATAATATTATTCTTTGTACTCTGCTCTGTAAGAGAGATAAATGAACCCTTAGAGGCAAACATGTAAAAAAATTTTCAATATTACTCCTATGAGCATGCAATCCCTTCTAGAACAGGATTATGCTTTTCTGGATAATCATTTTAAGACCAAAATGTAGTTGTTAAAATCTCAAGCTGTGTAAAAAGCAATGGAAATCAAAACTGATTTTTAACTTGTCCTGATCAATACTTACACATGAACATAAACTTGCTTTTTTTTTGTCCTACTTACACATGAACATAAACTTGGTTTTGTTGGTCATTACATTTATTAAAAAGTTTACAGAGAATACAGTTGTCATTTTTACTTGAAATGATGGCAAAACTATAGGGAAATTATAAAACTATTAGAGAAAATAATTTCTAGTTCATTTGTTTGCTTACTGAAAATTGTTCACACTACACTGAGAAAATGAAGAAATTTCTATGTTAGTAGTTTTAAAGGCTAGAAGATATATAGCTACATTATAATACAATATGTAATTTTCAGCAATTGTGAGATTATAGTTTAGTATCACAGCATATATATATATATATATATGGATCATTTCTATGTTATTGTCTACAACCCAGTCTAGTTTAGCTGTGGAAATTAATGTATCTAGTTTCAACATTATTTCTGTGGAATCATTTGACTCTTTCTTACAATCATATCAAAGATATTAACAAGACTCATATGTTTAATAAATATAAAATAATTTAGCAACTCTTCCTTTCCCCATACTAAATGCTATGGAAGTGTTTACCAGTTCTAGCCTGGATTTGTTTTGCTTTGTTTTCAGGGCTCTGTTTCATCTGCTTAACAGTGACAGTGTGGTGCTAATGAGTCTTAGAGCAGCAATAGCATCAAAAAGCAAGGTGATCCCTGATATAATTACCCCTTTCTTCTGCATATACACCATTTAACCTTCTATCTTGATAATAGCGGCTATACTTTTTTCTTTATTTTCAGTTGCATCAAAACTTTCTTGAGTTGGGTTTAATAAAAGAGAGTATATGTGAAGAACTGCATTCTGCATAAAGTAGTTCATTCCCATAGTTCCCATGAGATCAAATTTCAAGTAATTTAAGATTGAAATCATTCTTATTTACAATTCTATTATTTTTCAAAGATTTTTAAGATAAAACATTACAGTTTTTAGGAATTAGGATCACAAAGATGTTTCAGTTTACCTGAGAAGTAGCTCAGCAGTATATCACGACTGAAAAACAGTACAAGGCAGCAAGTTTGATTCCCTAGCCTCACAGAAAGAGCAAAAATGATTCAGCTTAGAGTATGTCCTTAAATAATCATGCTTCCAAGCATTACATTGTACTCTGTAGATATATGTTATATAGTTATCTTTAAAGGCATAAGGTAAATATTAAAGGATTGCAAATTGCTCATTGTCGTATCAATTTGATTGTGTCAAACTAAAACTCTAGATGATTTCACCATTTATGTGTTAAATCAAATGGACTCAGTTGGTAAATTAGATAGATAGATAGATAGATAGATAGATAGATAGATAGATAGATAGATAGATAATAGATGGATGGATTGATGGATAGATAGATAGATAGATAGAGAGAGAGAGAGAGAGAGAGAGAGAGAGAGACAGATGAGAGGAGTGAGAGATTGAAAGAGAGAAAAGCAGAAGCAGATACAGAGAAGAGAGGGCTAGGTTATATGTTCACATAAGGACTATTTCTAAATGTACATATGATGTACATACAGTTTATACCTAATTTCCAATTTGATTGAAATGAACCCACTGAAAAATCATATATCTATTTTTCCCATATCTGAAATAACAGCTAAATGCCTGTGGAACCTGTGACTAGTGTTTGCTTTTACTTAGAACTCATGTTTTCATCGTTGGATGGAGTTGACATCCTCCTAAGTGCTCTCCAATGGAATGGAGTAAGCACCCACTCGACGTTATTTTCAT
Source organism: Mus caroli (assembly GCF_978045245.1). Taxonomy (NCBI): domain Eukaryota; kingdom Metazoa; phylum Chordata; class Mammalia; order Rodentia; family Muridae; genus Mus; species Mus caroli. The sequence continues at coordinate 94,454,318 of NW_028227267.1, read as the reverse complement.
TGTAAACGACTCTTGACAATGTCAGGTTCCTTTCACAGTCTATCACTGTCACTCACTAAGCAGCAGTGTGATGGTTAGTCCCTTAGAGATTTGTCTCCTTTATTAGGGTCAGACTATGATAAATCAGAAGAACTCATTACATGACACATAGGTATAAAGAAGAATAGTATTCAAAAATACTTTTACCATTATTAATGCATGATCATATAATGAAATATCTACAGATCACAATAATTTGCATTTAATTATTTTGTATGTATTCTATGAAAATTTATTTTAAAAAATGTAGTCAACTGTCTTGAGGTTCATTCCTTATTGGGTATATATAATAATGAAAGGAGTGAAGTAAATGATAAATATAAACTAGAGTTATAAATGGTGCCACTTATTTACCCTCAATTTTGCACGTTTATTAAAAAGAAATTAGGTATATTATTTTCTAAAACCTTTCTATTTCCTCTCTTGCCTATGGATTGTGTTTCAAAATCTGTTGATAATCTTTCTTTTTAATGAGATTTAATGGCTACATTATAAATTCTATTTTAAGAGCTTATTGCTACAAGTACACTGAAAAAAAAAGAGTAATGTGAACTTTCAAAATTCAACATGTTACTTCAGAAAAGAACTGGAATTTTAAACCATGAATGAAAATACAAATTCAAAGGAAAAGGATTCTATAGATTTAAAAATTAAATGTGACTATATATATATATATATATATATATATATATATATACACATACATATACACACACACACACACATACATTTTGCATATACATATAAAACAAAATGAGAGGAAAGGGTTATCAACCTGAGAGGTAGGAAACAAAGAAAAGTTATGGAGGGAGAAGAATTTTACATATATATATATATATATATATATATATATATATATATATATACTTGCTTATTGTGTGTGAGAGATTGCATAAAATGAAAACCCTTGAAATGATGACTTTACTAATTGTAGGCTTGTCTATTTCTGCAGTAGCTTTTTTTTTTTTTAATTCTCATTCGTCCACGCTAATGGAGATGGAGCACACTATAAATAATGCAAAAATCACTTACAGCTGACTTGGTTATATATTGTGTATTTTTCATCAGACTTATTTCTTAATTGTTTGCTCTATTTATTATCTAAATGAGCTAACATCATGAGTGTTTAACGCATGATGATTGGTGGAGATGTCTAATAGCCTACTACATAGTGAGAAATTTAATGTAATTTTAGAAACGTCCATAAGAAAATACTTACGTGGCAGCGGAGCAGCTCCACTATTAAGAACCTGTGGTGCCACAGAGAGGGCAAAATAAGTGTTATCGTTTCTATATCTATTTAATCAAAATTTAAGTTACTGTCTTTCCTTTAAACTTATTATCTTAAAATGTGTTTATTATGTGTTAAATATGTAATGTGTTTGCAGGTAGTTTGATAAAATGAAGCAAAGTGAGGTTATTTGAAGGGTTTTATCCTAGTAGTCTCTTGACAGGAGGCATTTGAGAAATTCACATTTATACAGTTATCTCACATTTGACTGGAATATGTGTCAAAAAGTCAAATGTAGAGGGGTAAGGTATATAAAATTATTGAATATGAAAATGAACTTTTGCATTGAAGTGAGGGAGCAGGTTGATGAAATATCTTTTATGTGAGTCATTTCTGTATAAAGTTATAAACGTTTTTAAACTAAAAGCTGTCATAGTTCCTTGTAAAATAATAAAGATATCCATTTAATTGATTCTTTTCATTGTTTAATAAAATTGCTTTGTTTGATTGCTGACGAATTCGAATTGAGTTTTCATTACCCACTTCTGAACAATTTACTCTGAGATCCAGACAGTATTGAGCTAATGAGTTTGAATTTATATTGCACCTTAACTGTCTTCACGAAGTAAAGGGAAAAATATCATGGCAGTAACTAAGTAGTCCTCACTGAAATCTATGTCATAGAGATTTTACAACAGGGCTTTTAGTGGAGCTAAGGCATTAAATGGGAACTTTACCAACTCTGCTGTTTCCATGTTTATGAGAGTATTATCTATTTTAAAATGAATTCTTGAGGTAACAGAAAGTTAAATCTATAATTTCATATTATAATCTTCTAGAGAAATGCATTGATGTTGCTAAACTTATTTGAAGACACGATGCATAAATTCTTTCTATGGAATCCTTATAAATTATCTCAAAACCTAGATTTTTCTGACATTTTCCTGAATATTAAAGTGTCTGTCCTCCAACAGACAGTTAACTGACTCTGGTACTGGCATTATTCAAAATATATATATATATATATATATATATATATATATATATATATATATATATTTGTTTGGAAGCAAGTGCTGTACTCATTCACACACCTCTGGTATTTAACTTTGATATTATCATGTCTCCTACAAAGTGATGCTTTGTGTTCTATTTCCAGTGACTAATTAAGTTATGTTCTTATGAATCCAAATTATTTCTGTTCTTGTGGTTGGAGTAAGCCACACAGTTAACTCTCAATGTTGACCAAGTTACCATTTACTGAAAGGAATAAAATGTGTTGTATAACTTTTGTTTTACTTTGGAATTATTTAGTTATCCAGTAAAGATGATTTACTATTAGGTTGGTTAGTTCAAAAAAGTTTAGACATTACAAATAGGTTAGATGGTTCAAAAATAATACTCTTCTGAAATTCGACATCCTGTCTACAAAATGAAATGAGAGAAAGCACAACTGAGGGAAATTTGTTTGATTTCAGCTCCCTTCCCCCCCTCTCCCCAAGCCCGTTTGGTAATTCCCCAATGTGAAACCTTGTCAGATCTCATTTCAAATCAGTGTTTGGATGATTTGGATTAATATTCTATCCAAATAATTTATATTCATTCCCCACAGGCAGCAGTGGTGGTTCTTGGGATAAGGAAACACTGCACTCTCCCCCATCCCAGGGATCCCAGACTCCTGTTGCACATGCCCGCATGCCTGCAGCGTTTAGCCTTCCAGTTAGCCATCCTCTCAACCATCTGCAGCACAGCCACCTTCCGCCAAATGGTACGATGGCAACTTTTAGCACTAAAAGTGATAGTTGTTGAAAAATTATTTTCTTTAATGACTAGCAGAATAATAATAATTAAAAAAAAAGATATACTGCATTCACACAGTCAAGATCATCAAAACTATAGCATGTCTATAAGTTGGTACATGGCCAGGAGGAATAAATAAATCAAGCCAAGACCAAGATGTTTGTATTATACACATAAAACTTGATATGATGAATTATGGCACCAAACTAATTAGCTGTAGGCTTAATTTCCCAGTCATGAGTGAATATTACTATATACAAATAAACAAGCTGTTGTATCTTTGACTGTCACAATTAGAATATTTTTCAGTTTTTTTGACTCTTAGTGACAGGTCTTTGGTGATTTTTAGCCTCAGCACAGCAGTGATGGTCTATCTGTATTCTTTTTATAGGACTGGAACTTCCTTTTATGATGATGCCCCACCCTCTCATTCCTGTCAGCCTACCTCCAGCATCTGTCACCATGGCAATGAGTCAGATGAACCACCTTAGCACCATTGCAAATATGGCGGCGGCAGCACAAGTTCAGAGTCCTCCATCCAGAGTGGAGACATCTGTTATTAAGGTAACTGTCTCATCATAATAATCATCATAATGATGTTGTGGAATGGTCATCTTCAGTTACCATCCCTCACTCCATTTTTCTTATCCCCATAAGTTATTTCTAAAATCTAAAGAACAGGAAATGGTGAGAAAAAAAATACTAAGTAAGAAAAAAAATAGTAAGTAGGTAGATTTATTATAAGTTCTTGCTTTTTAGAAATAACATAGGGAAATAAGTTATATACTTCAATTCGTCTGAGCACCTGCATGCACTGATCATTCTTTGTGCTCCTGTCGATGGTGTTATAAGCCTTTCTATATGTTTATATAACTTTCAAAGCTGAGGGCCCTATCACTCCTCATCTGGATAGATTTACATGAATAAAATATCTAGATCACAGACTTAAGTACTTTAAATTTTTAATTCTAAGCTAGGATGTTAAAGCACAGAAAAAATATCAAGAGACTTGACTTGATACCCTTTCTATTTGATCACCATTTCCAAAATTGTTTGTGTTGTAACTCCTGTTAATTAAATACTACAATCTTGAAACAGCTTTCTAAAACTCCAAGGTGTTTAAGTTGAGGTAAGTTGGAGGAAAAAGTTAATTTTCTTCTGGAAGTATCTTTAGCTCTCAACTCATAATATGTTGTTAGAAATTCAGAAATACTGTTGCGGTTTCTTAGACTAAGTTTCAGAATGCAGAGGAAGGAGATCTAAACAGGAAGGAAATATCTGAAAGGGGAATAAGAAAGTAAATGATATTTATGTCTTCACACATAGGCCAACACCTACAAAGTCATACTGATATCCCACTTTGTGGTCTCTTGGGACAATTTTTAGCAGTTTTATAACAGATGGAGTTGAGCAAGTTCTGAATCATGGTATAAATTCTGATGGTAACAAGGACATGGGAAACATTGCTCTAGTTGAGATTAATTACAGAGCAGATAGTTCCCCCTGCAACCGCAAAGGGAAGACCAACTGCCTGACTGCCTGATAGAAGTGCTGGAAAACCCATCTGCCCTTACCAACAAAACTTGCTTTGTATTTAAAACCCTGACATGCTAAGTGACTCAATCCTGTTCTAAATTAATAACCACAGTGCTTGAGTTTGATATTAGGACAGTCAATAGCTCAAATCTTGTTTAGTAAACTTACTTTGTCTATGCTAATTAAATGTAGTTTAGGGTAGTTTTATTTTTCCCAAAGAAAATGGCTGACTACGATGTCACATTGAACAAAATGGGCCCCTGTGAGTAATTAGAAGAGTGCCTGTGAGTTGATTTGCTTGACATGATTCTAAATGTAAAGGCCACTTGAAAGTGGAATGTTAAATACCAAAGATTTAGTGCCATCCCAGAAGATACAGCTTCTGAAGACAAAATAGAAACATGAAGGATTGTCTACATGTTCATGCTTTCACAGTGATGAAAAGAATTAAGATTAAGTAGAAACTAAGGGAGAATGGAAATAAAAATATACAGTTTAAAATAAAAGAAAAAATGTATGTTTTGGAGTAACATATTATAAAAATTTTCTTTCTTAATTAATTTGTTAATTATAAGGCCCAATACTTTTTCTTTCAATGACACACTTACTACTGAACACAAAATATAGTAGGATCTGATCATCTGAGTTTCTGACTCAGGGAAATATCTATTTGTTGTTATTGACAATATGGCCTTTGAATGGAAATGCTTTTTAATTTATATGTTGTTAAAAAATAATAGAATACTATTGTATTATAGAAGAAAAGTACATAAACTTCAAATTTTAAATTTTATAAATAAAGATTTTGGGGGCAAACATTACATACACACACACACATACACACACATATATGTATACACACATATAAATATATTCAAAAGGTGTATATGTATGTATGTGTATATATATATATATATACATATATACATATATATATAAAGGATTTTCATATTTCGTATATATTAATTTGTATAAAGTCTATGACTAGTTTCACATGCAAAGACAATATTGAGTAAAACTGATTATCAATGAATAAGAATGGTGTCTTTCAATTTCAATTGGTAGACTGTACGCTTAACACCACAAGAGTTTCTAGCCGAGAACAACATGCATTCAATAAACCCACACATGCACGTACACACACAAACACGAACACACACATGCACACAATATTTACACACAGGCGCACATTCACACAGTGCTATCTGAGAATAGAAAACAAATAGTTGTTCTCTACATTACATGACTGATACTTTAAATTCTTATGAAACTTCCATTCTTGTGGACAATTGTAGACGCTCAAAAGAAACTTAAACCATATAGAGACAGATAGAAGAGAACACAATCATCAAGATTCCAGAAATCAAAAAAATTAAATGCCAAGGGAAATAACTACATGAAGACTATTATAGCATTCTCTTTATAAGGGCAATTTTCAGTGAGACTCAGTAAGAAAATTTGCCAAACTGTTGCGAGTTTGGAGAACTGGAGTAGTTTAGTAAGTTAAATTTCAGGAAGAAATGGGCAAATACTGTTTAGACCATTATAATTTTACCTTAACTCCTTAAGATCTATATATTTATAGAGATAAATTATTGTAAATTGTATATGAATCTATTATGCCAATGAGGTCAATGTAGTTTTGCTGTCTAACAGTCACAGAACTTAAATTGACAATAAAATGGGATTTTATATTGTTTTGGTTATATTTCCCATTGTTGTAACAAAAACCTGACTGCACTGGTTAAGAAAGAAAGCCGGGCATGGTGGTGCACGCCTTTAATCCCAGCACTCGGGAGGCAGAGGCAGGCGGATTTCTGAGTTCGAGGCCAGCCTGGTCTACAAAGTGAGCTCCAGGACAGCCAGAGCTATAAAGAGAAACCCTTTCTCGAAAAACCAAAAAAAAAAAAAAAAAAAAAAAAGAAAAAAAAAGAAAGAAAGAAAGGAAATGTTTATTTTGGCTCACAGTTTGCAGATGCAATCCTCTGTATGGAGAAGTCAGAGCAGTAATGTTGAAAGGAGCTGGTCAGATTGTCTTCACAAAAAACATAGATAAGGGCTACTATGAGCAGGTTTCTTTATTCTGACCAGAATCCAATCAGGCAATGGTGCTACTTCTATTTAGGATGGGTTTTCCACTTCAATTAACCAAATATAAACACTCCCTCATACATTTTCAGGGATTGGTTACCATGGTGATTCTACATTCCTTCAAGTTTATAACCAAGGTTAGACAATCCATATAGCATGCAGTCTAATTTCCCCTGTGGTTGAGAAACATTTTGCACGGCTTCTCCCCATACATGCATACACTTCAAATGGTTCTTAATCTCAGCAAAAGAAATACTGAGGACTATATTATTCAAAGTCATCAATTAAGCAGGTTGGAATTTGCATCTCAACAACTATTTATTTAGAAATAATTTTTTAAGAAGAGTGATGTCCACAGATTCATTTTGGTTCAGTCTCAAAGATTTAAAGCTAGCATAGTATCTTTAGCTCCAGACCCTGTGTTCTAACATCGTATGATTTTACTGAGTCAAACATTTTGGTTGACATTTTGCGTCTTTAGTGGTGACCTCTGCCTGTATACAGTAATCTAGAAGTAATCTGATTAAAGGAAAGACTCTGGACTTTGATATAAACCACAATTTGTACAATAGTCTACAAATGTAGCTCTAAGTCCTAAGAGTTTTTATTATTAGTTTGTGTTCTTGTTGGGGTAGGGATTTGAATATGTTTCTCAGAATGTTTGCCATATATCCTACTCAGTCAATCTTTAAAAATCTGTCTTTATATTAGAAATTTGTGTTTATCTACTTTTTTAAAAATTAAATTTCAAGTTCCTTGATTTAGAATCTATAAGTAGGTTTAAAGGCTAAAGCCCAAAACTATCTTGCAAGTTTCTGTTCTGTATGATTTCTAAATTTTAGAATGTTTTTCTTTATTATCTTAAATCACTGAGTAAATTAAGCAGTCTAAATTAAGAGTTCAATTCCTTTTGTCATTAGCAAGTTTGTTAATGGGTTGAAATGCTTTGCTAATTGATTCTCTTTGGATTCTTTGAACCCATAACTCTAAGCCTTCTGAATGAATCACTGTTCTAATCACATTATATTTCATACATGCATAATGCTATCATGAGATGTTAAGAAAAAGCTCCTGCTGAAATAGACTTGATGGCTTTAGCGTGGAGCCTGGAGTAGGGTTTCTGCCCTTCATGTGTTTTCTGTTCTAACTCCTAGGTACATGACAGATTATTTTGTACCTGTATAGCTAGCTTCCTCTTCTGCATGGAGATCATAGTGGCAAAACTTTAACACGGAATTACAATAAAGAATTTACCATTTAAAGTATTTGCAATTCTTTCAGCATTGCCCATTGCTTATGAGTAGTTTTATTTTCTGTAAACTTATCATTAGTCATCTGTCCAACAGTTTCCCAGGCGATCCTGATCAGGCTAACCAGATATAGTCATGAGTCTGTTAAGAGATTCCTTTGTCCCTTACTGTCTTTTTTTTTCAATTATTTTCACCTAAAATATTATAAAATTTGGCTTCTTAGAATCCAGTTCAGATTTAAGCAGAAGTAAATAGAAAAGGAACTAGTGTTTTTCTTCATTTGTAGTATGAATATCAACGAGAATTAATAAATGACTGATTAAATCTCATCGACATATAATTATTCTATCCAATAAGTGAATAAGTAATAAAATCATCATTTTATATATCACCCGAAGGGCTGAACGTTGAGTGTGATTATCAGTACTGGCCAGAATCATAGAAGGCAGATATTATACTCTGCCTTTGAGGGCACATAACACTATCCATGAAGTTTACTTGTGGCAAGAAACTTGAATGGACACTTCAGCTCTAAATCTGCTAGACTCAAGAAAGAAAAGATCATAAATATCATTTAGACACATCAATGTAACTGCAAATAAAAGATTATAGTTGGAGTGGTATAATAGGAACATATACTGGGCCTAATCAGATGGAAAGTTGGCTCTATATATTTGCCATGCAAAAATGCCAGCAAACAGCAACAGAAACAACTCTGAGCTGACCTGTTTCTGCTGTGTTTATTCTTTTATATTTATCTTTTTGAGTAGAATGTAAAGAGTTCTGCCTCTTAATTTTAATGCTAGTACTAATCTGATAGGATTGTGAGTTCAATTAAAGCTTGGGTTATATAGAAGGAACCTTCCTGAAATGAACAACAACAACAACAACAATAAGACAAACAAACAAAACCAACCAATCAACCAAACATGAATTTCATTTTTTACCAAGATGAATTCTAACTCTCAAGTCTAGATTGTGCTTTCTTGCTTTGATTAAGTTTATGTTATCTATATCTATTAACTTTATGTAAACTCTGTCCTATAAACCAATAAAGTATTACCATGTAAATGTGGAAGAAACGGAAAATTCTTTAGAATAAAGTTGAAGAAGAAAAGAGAAATATAATTAAAATTATATTCCTTGCTCCTGCTTGTTTAAAATTAAGTAAAAGTGATAAAATTAATAGGGTTTTCAAATAACAACTCACTGGTTTTAACTGATATACGTATGTGGACATCATTCACTGTGTCTCTTAGAAGTCATTTTAGCAAATTTCCAAAATCAAAATATGAAAGCTACAATTTGTATTCTTTTTTTTTTTTTTTTTTTTTTTTTTTAAGACAGGGTTTCTCTGTGTAGCCCTGGCTGTCCTGGAACTTACTCTGTAGACCAGGCTGGCCTTGAACTCAGAAATTTGCCTGCCTCTGCCTCCCAAGTGCTGAGATTAAAGGCATGTGCCACCATACCCAGCCTACAATTTTTATTCTTAACACAGCTTTCAGAGCATGGGAATTTGAATTTATCAGTGAAAATGATGACATACCTTGCTAAGTCTACAGTGAATGAGATATGGTCCACGCTGAAAAAAAAGTGATTAAAAATCGTAATAAATAATCATAACTTTATATCCTGCACGGCAGGAGGTAATATTCAGTAAATATTCCCTGAATGAAACAATGAAAGTGTGAGCAAAATCAGGAGTGTGGAATATGGATTATGTATGTACTAAGGAAAAGCAGTGGCCAACTATGTCAATGTGCAATTCAGAAGTTGTCGAAAGATAAGTCATTTAACGTTAGAAAGAGTGGCTTATCTACTTCTATGTCATTTCCAGTGAGAAAAATTCTAAGTAAAATAAAGATGAAGAGTTTTATAGGGGTGTGAAGGAAATTAAAAAGAAAACATGATTAATTAAAGCTAAGTGAAATAATCATCTATATAAATCAGTAGTTGTGATTATTGATGCTTAATCATGGAATGTAACACTGGTTCCTGGTGGAGAGCAGGTAGCAAGGACAGTGCAATTTTGCAAATATTCAGTCATGGATGTGACAATATGAGTGTGGTCGTTTTGAATTCCACCTTTACTTTTGTATTAACATAAAGAACAATACTTATTGTTCTGCATCAATGTATGCAGCCTTCTCTCTGCATTTATTTTTAAACCATTACTTTATTAGTCTGACCTTCTTTACAGTGAAAGAGTACTCCTCTTAAATTTTCATTTATTAACATGGTGAGTTTTATAAAGATGGAACATTGCAAAAGATTGTGTTTTATTGATTGGTGGAGTTGGTGTAGGACTATAAAGCAGTGTGTCAAAGCATTAAATAATATTCTTTTCTGTTCTACCTCGGGCCAGCTTAGAGGTTAAAAGGTATCAAGAAATGAAATTATAAATCCAGTTTACATAGTTTCCCCAAAGATATTGAACTTCTTTCTTATTATGTCTAAATAAAACTCATTATCTATTTTGTTTCAGTAATAATTACAAGGTCCTCCTCTAAGCTATTATTTACTGTCTCCATTATTCTCCATCCTATAGAATACTCTGAAAAGGCAAGCATATAAATATGATAAAAGAATTAAGCTGTTGAAATAAATTAATTTATTGTGGAACAATGTATTCAAATCTTACTTGCTCAATGGATTTTGCTTTAATGAAATTCTTCAAAGAACAATACATCACGTTCTAAAGATTGAAATTATACATTAAGTGAAATGACTGAATATGTTGTGTCTCAATTTATAGGAAGTTTCAATTGAATAATTAAGCTTTTAAATCATAAAATTTGCATAAAGGATTTTCTTAAAATAAAAGTATTATGTATTGCCACAGTGTTCTCTGTTCTTAAATATAAACTACAATAATGTCAAATGAGAAAACCCATTAAATGCTTCAACTTGTATAATTCCCTTAGCTTTAAACCATGTTATAAAAATATATTTTATATTGAGGCTTTAATCAATTTTTACTTAGTTATTGTGTCATTTTAAAGGTATTTTGAATGAATAAAGGCATGGGTACATGATTTATGAGTTAACTAAATCAGCATAGAAAATTGGAACACTTACATATATTGAATAATCTTCTACTCATGAAAAATGTGTAAAGGAGCAAAGAATATATTTTATTGGCATAGCCATTGCTATTTAAGTTTATAAATAAATATTTAGGTTTTGTGAATTAAATATCCAAGATATTTTATATACTGTTTACCCATGCTTTTCATTAGTACTTGTTATGAAATTTGTTATGGCAGCAAAGTCAGATTGCAAATGATTTTTACACAGTTTGATTAACTTTTAGATTGTCCTTTATCTCTATTGAGCCAAACATGAGCATGTGCCATTACAAATAAAGCCACTAACACACATATTTTAAGATAAATTAAAACGTATTGGGAACATGGATGTCATGCTTTGTAGGAGATATATCGGTTAATTTAGAAATTTCTATTTCAATAAAACACAATATTTCTCCAGTACATATTATATATTTCTATATAAGTAAATAAATATCAACCTTATTGAATTGAAATTATGTCTAAAGCTTAGCCAAGTTACCCTAGTCTGGTAACTTCTCTTGGATCTTGAGAGGCCCTTTCAGTCTAAATAAGGAGCTGGTTTTACTGACGATCAGAGTTGCTGGAGAATATACAGTTTTGTTTTGTTTTTTCAGAGATTTGGTCGCTGAGAAGCTCTCTATGTTTTATCCATTGTCCCTACCTATACCCAGTCACATATTGGTAGCACTAAGTCAACTCAATTGGTTTAAGTATATAAACACATAAAGTTGGAAGGAAAATTTTAGAGGAACAGAGAAATGTTGGAGTGGAAGAAAATGAATGTAGGTTTTGTCAAGACATCATATGCATGCTTGATTATCAAACAATATTTTTTCTAATTTTAAGAAAAATTTAAAAAGAAGAAATCAATATCAAGATGCATGAATTATGAAAACCTGGCCTGATTATGGATGCAACTCTACTATACTACATTTAATACATAAATGTGTCCTTGCACTCTTTCGAATTTTTATTGTAAAACTTCATACTCACATCCTATAATAAATATACAAATACTGCAAAAGCCATCTAAAATAAAGACAGTGGATACTATAATAATTTAACTCTATATGTAGTTGATAAACTTTGATATGAGCCTTTTTAATATCATAATTGTATGACCATTTCTTCTGTACTTGTCCTCCCTAGAACCTTCAAAACACCCTTATTTGCTCTCTTTCAAATTCATTAACTGGTTTTTCATTGACTCTTATTATGTGTGTATAACAGTATGACAGTATGATAGTATGACTGTATGTATGTATGTGTGTATGCATGTGAATGTGTATGTGCAGGTATATTTCTAAATATAACCTAATTAGTCTTAATACTGTTATCCTTGTATTTTCAGTGCTAACCATCTATCTGGTATTGGATAAATAATTGTTGTGTTCTTCTACGGGAAGATAACTTTTCCTACTCAGCCTTCCTCAGCTGCCTGAATTCTTTGTGAAATATTGAAGTCTTGTAGGCTTTTCGTTTCTGCTTTGGCATGTCTATATTTGTTGTTATGTCTACTTATGTTTAAAAAATCATTTTGGTGAGATTGTTTAAGCTTAGCTTTGACATTGCTAGGTTACAGAATATCATAGCACATTCTCTGGTGCAGGGGCTCATATACACTTTCTGCTCCCTCTTCCACAGTGTTATTTGAGACTTAAGAAAACAACCTGTAGCTCATGTGAGTCTATGTTTATAGATTCCATGGCTACCCATCTCAAATTCTAACTCTTGGCATGAAAATCCACATCTTTCTGACTTGGTCAGGGTTGTCCAAAGGCTCCTAAAAAATATAGGCTATTGCCCTTGGTTTTCCCCAGATTTGTAAGGTAAAAAACCTTATTGATAAAGGCATCATGAACTTCAGACATAAATTTTGGAGTCCTATGAACTGAAATTAAGCTGAGTATCCCATCCCTAAGAACTAATTTATGAGCTCCCTGAGACCAAACCACCAATCAAAACAAACAAACAAACAAACAAAAAACCCAAAAGACAACAACAACAAAAACAACACATGGTGGGACTCATGGTTCTAGCTGCATATGTAGCAGAGGATGGCCTAGTTGGTCATCAATGGGAGGAGAGGCCCTTGGTCTTGAGAAGACTCTATGCCCCAGTACAGGGGAATGCCAGGGTCAGGAAGTGGGAGTGTGTGGGTTGATGAGCAGGGAGAGGGGATAGGGGGTTTTCAGAGGGGAAAGTAGGAAAGGGGATAACATTTGAAATATAAATAAAGCAATATCTAATAAAAATAATAAACAATGTTGAACATAATTAGTCATCAGAGAAATAAGTGTACTCTATTTACTAAAAAGAAAGAAAGAAAATTAAAAAAAAAAAAGTGCCATGTGAGCTGCAAGCTTCCACAACAGGGAAGAAACTAAGTCTTCCCTAGCTATGATGTCTTTGAATTTCAGGCCTATGGGATGTGTGTGTGTGTGTTAGTGTTCATGTGTGTGTTTTTCTTCCTATTTTCTTCAAGCATTTTTTTTCAGTGACTTGTTCTTCAGCCTTTTAGGTGAAACAGCAGTGAAGCTGAGTTGGAACATATGTATCTTGTATTTATCTATTACTTAGTTTTCACATAAGCAAAACTTAGAGGACACAATATTCAACATCTTATCAACTATGGTGAAGGATAATGCTATGGTATAATAGTCCAGATAGCTCTGCTTTAAATGACTTTTATTGTCCTTTCCAGAAACCAACCCACATCTAGACTTGCTAAAGCTGCTACTGTTCAGCAGCTTATCACTACAGGAATTTATTGCATTTCATCTAGACTAGAATATAGATGATAATTTTGTTTTGCTTGCTGTTGTTGTTTTTTTAGTCTTTTTAAAGAATGTTTGAGCAGATAAGTTCTTTGTTACTTGCCATGCAGCTATTTACGGGATTGCATCATGCTCTTTAGGACATGCATCAGGGATTAGTTTATGATATAGACTTTTAAAATAAAGCTTGAGTATGATGACACTTGCTTCATTTTAATTGTGGGGCTCTGCAAAGTGAATCCTCAGGGTATCTGTTAAAAATGTTCATTGGCAATGTAGATCATTGGGAAAAGTGTGCATGGTGCAAAAAATTACTTGATTTGGCCTGCTTGATATCTATCTATCTATCTATCTATCTATCTATCTATCTATCTATCTATCTATCTATCTACCTATCTATAGAAAGAAATTTCTGGCTCTTTCTTCATGGATAGAATATTTTGCTTTGGGCCACAGAAACTAACAATGATACACCAGTTGTCTTAAAATATTAAAAAATATTCTGACATTTCTAGATTTTACCAGCTCAAAATCAAATTATTCAAGGGTTGGTGTTCCTCTGATAGTCTAAGCAGAATCCTTTCTGCATCTCCAGAGTTTTGGCAGTAGCTGAAAATTTCTGGCATGCTGATATGTGATTCCAGTCTTGCCTCCTTCTTCACAAATTGTCTATGCTTTATCTACACACTATCTTGTAAGGACACTAACCACAGAAGATCAGTGATTTATCCAGTGTAGTATTCCCCCTTGTTGATAAATTACTACTGCACAGATAATCTTTCATATAACCCCATATTCCTAGGAACAAAGGGTTCACACTTCCACATGTATTTCCATATGTCTTACTTTCAGGTGCTTTACTCTGTCAACTAGAAGGTCTGGAAACAAAACTCAAGAACAGACAATTCTAAGCTCTTTCCTGATGATTTTTTTATATGCAGGTAGATTGCAGCCATCTAGAGACCAATGTGATTTTTAAGGACAGGGTTGTGAACAGTGCTTTTTCTTTGCAACTACAATTAAGGGTGGTTGTGAACTATGTCAGTGCTGGTAACCAAACCTAGGTCCTTTGTAAGAGCCCCACATGTCCTTAATCATGAAGCCATCTCTTGTCTCTTGTGTACCATTTTTTAAGTGTGAAAGGTTGTTTCTAATCTCAAATATATATTGGTTATTATAGAGCTCATTCATGCCTGTTTGTTAATATATGAAAATGAAAATATTTTGGTTCTTAAAGTATGAATTTTTAAATAATAGTTGATTTATTAATCTATAATTCCATTTATAATATATATTAACATAACTCTAAGTAGCACAGCTACAAAGCTTATTCATTGTGAAGTGCATAGAGTAGTAGACATGTCTTCATAGAATTTAGAGAGAGACATTATAGCAAGATTGTCTGAAAATCAGTTGATACATATTTCACAAATAGAAATGGGGAAAAGAGCCTATCTTCGGAGATTCATTAATTCAATGAAAATAATTTTAATATTAAATAATACTATATTGTCACAAAGCATTAACTGTGTCCATTAAATGTAGAGTGGTGTCACATAGTGTTGACAATCTTCTGATAATATTCTGGTATGTTATATGCATAAGGTATATGTCATTGATCCTTAATACCTGCCAAAGTAGAAAAACAAATGTAAAGATGCACTCAAAATAATTACCCAGAACTCAGTGTTGATTGGTTCTATCAAAGTTTTCTTGTTAGGTGGTCTTACTGGGCTATTTTGAATTGTCTTCTATGGCCTAACATTTTCTCCAAAGTATGCCTTAGTACTATTTGCTGTGGCTGTATTGTGGTTTACCAGTAAAATAATTATTTTCTATCTTGACTTTTCAAGAGTGTATGATATCAGTAATTCAGATGAAAATGGATGCAAGAATTTGAGATTTGTGGTCAAGATTAAATATATCTTTTAGTGTTGTTAAGTGCAGGTGAAACACCATGGGTATTTTGGGGGGCATAGCCCTCTTCACATTTCTGATTGCATTAGAGAAAAAATAACGTTCATGAATTAAGATCAACGTATTGACCCCTTCTTCTCCCTTTTCACTCTGTGCAATTTAGGAGCGTGTTCCCGACAGTCCATCGCCTGCTCCATCTCTGGAGGAGGGCCGGAGGCCCGGCAGCCACCCATCCTCACACCGCAGCAGCAGTGTGTCCAGCTCTCCGGCGCGGACTGAGAGTTCTTCCGACAGAATCCGTAGGTTTTATAGTTCTGCTTGTCACCATCTGAAACTTTATTAGGTGCAGCTGGGCTTTCTAATCAAAGTGCCCTCATTCCAAATGGATCTCAAATGTATCATGCACCGAAGCTCCCTAGCCATAGCCATCCCTCAGAATTATGTGTCCCAGTGTGGAATGCTATGAAGGATGACGCGACATTAACAGGTTCTGATATAACATCCTTTCTTTGATACTACACAGAAATATTTGAGCTATGAAACAAGAAAAAGTAAGTCATTTTCCAGATGAGTTTCTGAAGTACACAACCAATTCCCAACTATCTGACACCTAAGTACATGGTTTCTGGTTTATTCAAGTGCATTTCTTCAATGAAAACTGCTATTTTTACAGTTCATCAGATTTTAACACCCTTCCTTATTTAATAAAAAATACTCACAAGTACATATAAGAGAAATCAAATTAAGCACAGTAAATCTGGAAAACCCAATACTTTGTCATTTAGATGTTCACTGAATTAAATGATTTTAATTTTAGGATTATGGTCAGGAATAAAAAGTAGTATATAAAAAGTAGTATATAATCTGTCATGCTAGCTCCAGAAGAACCAAAGTTTTTTTTTTTCTTTTTTTTTATTAGATATTTTCTTGATTTACATTTCAAATACTATCCCCAAAGCCCCCTATACCCTCTCCCTGCCCTGCTCCCCAACTCACCCACTCCCACTTCCTGGCCCTGGTGTTCTCCTGTACTGGGCTATCTAATCTTCGCAAGAACAAGGGCCTCTCCCCCATTGATGGCCGACTAGGCCATCTTCTGCTACATATGCAACTAGAGACAAAGCTCTGGGGGGGGGGGGGTACTGGTTAGTTCATATTGTTGTTCCTCTTATAGGGTTGCAGACCCCTTTAACTTCTTGGGTACTTTTTCTAGCTCCTTCATTAGGGGCCCTGTGTACCATCCAATAAATGACTGTGAGCATCCTCTTCTGTATTTGCCAGGCACTGGCATAGCCTCACAAGATAGAACTATGTTAGGGTTCTGTCAGCAAAATCATTCTGGCATATACAATAGAGGAGATTTCACCAATAAAATCATAGAAAAATTATCATGTTAGTATTATTATAGTATTATTTTATATGGTATAGATATTTTACATTTAATGACTTATTTAAATAACATTTTAAAGAGCAAAATTATTTTCAATCATGCAATATACTATGGGATATAATAGTATAAGGGATACTGAAACATGATATCAGTTTATTAGTTGCAGGAAACTGTACTGATTTTATCAGGTAGTTAGAAAATCACTCCTATTAACCTGATGCTGTTAAAGGGCTTTGTTGCTGAGAATACAAGTTTCCCCGATGGGGTAAGTTCATTTGCTAAAGAGAGAACCTGATGCCCTAGAATAAATATTGAATACTTTATTGGTATTGGTTACACTAACATCGACAGGCCACAAATTCTAACCATGCAGAAGGGTTTACTTTATGTGACATTAAATATAGTAAAGTGGTATTATTTTTGGTCTTTATTGCTCATCCTTATCCACCTCCCAGTAATTTTACTAAAGGATTGTGATATTAAATTTGGGTATTATGTGTTTATGTTTTTGTTGTTGTTCTAAAAACAGTTCAATGGATAGATGTTAGCCACATTTTCTGATGTTGTTATATTTGTTCTTTGTTTCGGGGTTGACAGCTGTCCATCAGAATGGCCTGTCCATGAACCAGATGCTGATGGGTTTATCCCCAAATGTGCTTCCTGGGCCAAAGGAGGGGGATTTGGCTGGTCATGACATGGGGCATGAGTCAAAACGGATCCACATTGAAAAAGGTAATTTATGATTCTGTGCCCTTTCTTTTGTTCTGGAAACGAAGTACGACATCTATTCCTGTACTAGTAAAATAAGATAAATATTTTAAATGCACACTGTTAATAAAATATTAGGCCTACTCAACAAAAGGTGTCTGAATACAGATCGGCTACTTTCCTGTTGCACAATGGTAAGTGACAATTTAATTTTCACAACATACTTAAGAGTGAATTATATGTTTCACTCTTATTTCTATTTTTTATTTATTAATTTACTGTTTGTGTTTCATGATGCATCCAAAGCCATTATATTTTTACTTAGCATGACAGGACATAAAAGAGATCCCAGGAACTCTATTTTGATTTATAGATATATGGTCTTTAAGTATTTCAGGATATTCAAGTGAATCTTTGTAGTCATTTCAAAGGGTGTGGGAAACAGGGTGGATAGCTCCGTCCTACAAGGACTTGTTTTGAAAATATTAGTGTCTGAGATCCATCACCAGAACATAACTGAAAAACGTCTAAGGAAGGGATGATTGTGTGCGTGCTTCTAAACACTGGGCTGAAGGAGACTTGAGTTTTACCAGTGATTTCTGACAAGCCAGCCTCATCTTTTGGTGTGTTCTAGTTCCCAGTGATAGGTTCAGTCTCAAAATGAAGGCTGTCGGCTACTGAGAAAGACAAAACACAGCAAGCAAACAAACAAACAAAAGCACCTATGCTCAACTTCTGGCCTCCCCACATATGTGCCATGTGCATATGTCCCCACATACATAAATATGTACCTGCTTACATATGAACACAGACACATACAAAGAAGCATCAACTCATATTATCCACACATACACACAAACACAAACTTCCCAGCAGTAACAAAGCCTAGGGTCTGCAAAGATGCAGATTTCCTACTAAAGTATTTCTATATAGATCTAATCCAATTTTACAACCAAAGTGCTAGGAATGTATTCGTGAATTTTCTAATCTGAGAAGAAATTTCATTAGAAAATTGAAGTGTTATTTTGCTATGCTTTTGCTATGTTATTTTGCTAATAAATATGTATTCATAAATGTAAGTACATATTTTCATATGTAAGTACATATACTTACAAGTACAAGTATTGTGTTGTACCTATAGAAGCCTGCTCACTTGCTTTCAACTTTCATTCTTTGTTAACTTTTTTAAAAAATTTCTGAGGCCGGGCGTGGTGGCGCACGCCTTTAATCCCAGCACTCGGGAGGCAGAGGCAGGCGGATTTCTGAGTTCGAGGCCAGCCTGGTCTACAAAGTGAGTGCCAGGACAGGCAGGGCTACACAGAGAAACCTTGTCTCGAAAAACTAAAACCAAAAAAAAAAAAAAAAAATTTCTGAGATTTTGATATTATGATGTCTTTTTACTTTCCCTTTCCACCCTCCACACTCTCCCACACCTCTCTGAACTTTTTCAAATTCATGCTGGCCAGTGGTTTTTTTTTTTTTTAATATTATATAAATTGTTCAAATTTTACACATGTAAATTACCTGATTGGCTATTTTTTATATAAATCAAACAACTTTGTTTTGCCCAAGAATAACACACAGTACTTGTATAGCATGAACAAGATATGAGGTTTAGTTCTCTCCATCATAGGAGAAATGAAATAATTCAATTGTAAAATTTACAAAGGGTATTGAAAGTTAGATTTTAAATAGTTCAAAATGCTTTTAAAAAGAAATTGAGAAAGCCTGGCGAACAATAAAAATGCTTAGGAAATGTTTTCCTAAAATGCATTGCATCCTTACTTACTCCCTTAGGAAGAAAGACAGTAAGTATTTAAAAAAAAAAAAAACTACAAACATTTCAAATATTTACAAATAAGGCTTTCTGTTCTTTGGAACTTCCATGAGAATATCACCCTGTTAAAGGGGAAATACATTTGAGAAACAGCAACCTGAGCAAGCTTTTCTATGATTTACTGTGTATGATCACTGTATACACACTGGCTATTGTACTAGTATAACTTTAGTGGTGTATATATGGCACATCACCAAGTCCCAAGCCCTCTATATTTCTAATTCCAATTTTCCATGCATTCTTCACTTTTGAAGAACATTCATGTTATATGTTCTGTATCATTCATATTTAATAAAAGGTTATCATCACTCAATTATGAAAGTTATCATATTAGGGAAACAATTTGTAAAATTAAATTCTTCAGTAATGTTTAATATAAAAATTAATTGGATAATAAAGAAGTAAATTTTTTGCAAAGATTCAGCAACTGAGTAAATCTCTTAAGAAAATAAGTGGCTATTTTCTCAATTTTCCAAGAATACTGTTTAGCTAGTTCAATGTAAAAACTACGTGGAGCCCTGTAGATATGACTCAGCCAGTGGGCACTATTTTAAACACAGAGGTTCTGATTTGACCTCTGAAACTCACATTATGTAAGGACAATCCCAGTCTTGGAAATTTGTTCTCTGATTTGCAAATATGCTCACTGACATGACACAAAGAGACACATAATAAATAAAATATAGTTAAAGAGAAACAGATACAGGAAATTGACTGGTAATATACAATGGATATCAATATAATGAGTTAAATTATTTTCAAGAATATTGGTATGAAATGCTGGGAATTAAACTGTGAAATCTAGAGAGAGTGATAAAGGGACATTGCAGACAGCCAATAGCTGCAGCAATGAATCCCAGCAGAAAATGTCATGGGAAACTCTACAGCCTTATGTTTCCAGTTGAATTGATCTGGAATATCCATAAATTAAGAGTTTATCTAGGGGCTGGAGAGATGGCTCAGCAATTAAGAGCATTGACTGCTCTTCCAGAGGTCCAGAGTTCAATTCCCAGGAATAACATGGTGACTCACAACCATCTATAATGGGATCTGATGCCCTCTTCTGTTGTGTCTAAGAACAGTGACAATGCACTCACATACATAAAAAATATCTTTTTCAAAAAAGAGTTTTTCTAGACTACTGCTTGGTTGTTGTAATTATTGTGTTAATATTATAGAATATATTTTAAATGTTCTATTTTTTGTATATTCCTAATTCCACAACTTTACTGTAACATTCATCTTCTCCTGTGGAAATTATTTATTATTGCACTTTCTCTTCATGAATAAGCTCTGAGTCATCTGAACATTTACAGTGATTGTAAATAAACCATGTTGTCTATGTAATTATACTATGTGGTTTGAATTGGTAGAGAATAACAAGAAATAGAAAAGAAGAGTGGAGCCAAAGATGGTTATTGAATTCTTTAAATATTAAGGTAAAAGTCAGAAATGTCTTTCTTTGGTAGTGTGATTATTGTAGAGTGTTCTAACTATGAATACATATGGCACCTTACTGTTTTGCTAAAGTTACTATTGTCTGGGGTTTTCTAAATCTTCTCTCTCTGAACACAGATCTTAACCAAATCCCAAGTGTATCTCAATATTTTATCTACAAAATTAACTGTTTAGCATTCTGACTGGGTATATGAAACTACCATTGATTTCAAATCATGGAAATTTTAATAGATGTTGTTATAATTATAGTGTCTTGTTTTATGTTGCTCTTTCTCTTGGATGAATTCTATCTCTTTCATCTACTTCCAGCATACTGAATTAATTGTAAATATTCATGGGCTTTCTAGATTGATAGAGTCTGCTAAATTAAAAATTGTTTTTTTCATGACTCCATTTATCATATCCCTCACAATAGCCCTGCAACTTTCTTACTACTCATATCTCTATTGAACAAGTAACTTTATTTAGAG
The DNA here is from genome assembly GCF_978045245.1 of Mus caroli. Lineage (NCBI taxonomy): Eukaryota > Metazoa > Chordata > Mammalia > Rodentia > Muridae > Mus > Mus caroli. The sequence goes on along the minus strand of NW_028227267.1, from coordinate 94,432,743 downwards.
AAATCTGTAGAAAAATTAATTATATATTCATGTCATTTGCAGGTTGAACTTTTTATGTGCAATTTGCTTTCTAACAACTAAATCATTCAAAAGGCAATGATTCTTAGGAAAACATTGATACTTTGCAGAGATAGAAAAATTTATTTTGTGCCCCAAATGATTTGGTGTGAAGTCTTAATCATTAATAACTTTTGAACATGTGTGTCTTCCTTAATAAGAAAAACCCATTGCCTATAATACATGCTACCAAAAGTAAAAAATAAAAAAAAAACAATTCATGATCAGTTCACGGTTAGAAGTCATATAAACTCAGAGTTCAGGAAACACATAGCTGAGTAAGTGCTCACATTTATTATTATTTTTTGCATAAAGAAGAGTCCAATGGAAACTTAAGCCTTGAGAAGGTTTAATTAAACCACATTTAAAATATGAAAAATGAAACATTGTTTTATATTGAGAAGTATAGACATTTAAACTTCATGTGGAAATCCCAGGCAAAATGAGACATGTTTATGAAGATTATAAGGTTTTTTTAAAGTCAAGGGTTTGTAAAAGAAACTCTGATGCTTCAAAAGGAAAGGTTAAAAAACAGTTACAGTGTCCTTCTAAAAATGATTTCTGTAATTATTAAGATCATAATATAGTTACATTATTCACCCATCTCCTTTGTCCCTTCAAACCTTTCCATATTCTCTCCCTTGTCTTGCGTCACTCTCTTTCACATTCCTGGCCTCTTGATATTAGTTGTAGTTATATTCATATTATATATCCTAAATATATAAATAGAATCTGCATCATCTAACATTTAATACTATCACAAGTTCTCTGGAGCTTTATGGGTTTAGAAAAACCAGGGCTCTTTCCCATCTGAGTAGAAATCAACCAACAGATATTAAATAGGACAGGTTTACATGATTCTCACTGCTTTCATGACTTGGGTCTTAGGATCTTGACTAGAACTCATGTGGGGTTAAATACGTGCCAAATACACAGACAGAAAACTGGTGTACGTTGGTCTGGGTTCTCAGATGAAGATGCTGCACCATCGCAGAAGCTCAGCATATATTTTATAGAGAGAGGAAGAGAGAGGCAGGCAGCATTATGGTATATGCTAAGCAAGAAGGCAGGGCCATTGCAGATAAATAGCAATTGGGTTAGTATATACTGCTGGATAAGGGTGCAAGTTCAGCTATCACGCATAGGAGCAGACTTTGTGTGGAATCAGACTTCAGAATGTGAGCATCTGTGGGGAAAAAGCTATGTGGGAATGTTTTCTATACAGACTATTGACAGGCACACAGTGACTGATAGGGACTTTTGCCATCCCTCAGAGCCACTCTAGGGAAAGTCTTTCCAGCTTTGATAGCATGGAGGCTTTGGGGTCCTTGACAGGGCTGTGCGTACCCAACAGCACACATTCAGTTGGGATTTCACAAGTTCTCTATACTAGTAAATTTAGTTTTTAGATCATTCTAATATGATGTGACTATGAATAAATACGCATTAAGGCACAAATGTGTAAAATAAACCAAGACAGCACATTTCTGCTTGTCCTCTTCTCTTCTCTATTCCCTATTTCCCCTCCCTTCTTGTCTACCTCTCTTCTCACTTCTTCCCTTTCTTCTTGCCCCTCCCTAAAATATTAAATATTAAAATATTTCTTTCACTTGTATTTTCAACTTCCTTTCTCAAATCTGCTTTTATCAACATCATGTGGAATACTTTTGCTTCTGAGAAATAGAATACTTTCCCTCACTCGTGTCTTCTGCAGGGAACCAACATTTTAGGAGCAGGAAAAAAATTGATGAAGGTTGTTAAGGACTTGTATCAGGCCATAGAACATTTTCTTTGTGGGAACTTTTGTCCATCACTGTTCAAGATTCCCAGAAATTGCTGTCCTTGTATAAAAGGAATTTGTTTGGCACTGTGAATTAGAGAACAAGGTGTGAAATGCACCAGCACAGATTAAAACATACCTAAAGTTCCTTTCTCAACTAATATATTCTGTACTGCAGTTCTTACATATAATTTTTTCCAAAGCTGGCTAAGCATGATTTATCTCAAGTTTCTTAAAATATGTTTTAATTCTTTTGCATATTTTTCATTGTTTTAAACAATGTGATTTTAAAAGTACTATTACTTTAAGATTTTTATCTTCAAAAATGGCTTTCTTCTTTAAAATGATAGATTGCCATTACACTAATTAATAGTAATAATACATTCTAACCTATTAGAATTTTATTATCTGATGCAGTTATCACATGGATTTGTCTAGATTAAAAGTCCCTTCTCTGTAGAATCTCCAATGTTTTCACACTTTTAACACATATTACACTTTGAATTGTGCATTCACTATGTGAGGTCCAGCATCAAATTCAAGCCATAAGACCTGGCTGCAGCTAACTGTCTTTACCCACTGAAACACTCTACTGGCCATAGAGATTATTATTTCATCTGAGGCACTCTTACAACTCTTGTCATACTGAACATTAATTGTGCTGAAATTATTTTGGTTGTTACAAACATGATGTACGTTATTCCTTTAATTAGACTTTTTAATAACTTCTCATTTGTAAGTACTTAGATCAAGCATCCTTCAGTTACAAATGGCATCCTTTTACCTTCTTAAAATACGTTTGTTTTTATTATTATATTCATATAATGCATTTGAGTAAAATACTCAACCCCTACTGCCACTTCACCCCAAATTCATGTATTTTCTTCTTAATTTTACATACCCAAAAGTTCATTCAGTGCTACATCTATATGCAGTGGTTTAAGGCCACTAGCTGGAGCATGGGTAGCCCCGAGAGACCCACATTCCTAAGGTTAGGATTTTTTTAGTTCTTTTCTATCCATGCTTGGATTTTGACTATCTTCATTTTCTGCCTATCTTGACAATGCATTTGAAGTCACAGTAAGTCTACTTGTGTAACTGTATGGTCATATCCAAAAAATGTTTCTTTTTAAATGCCTACTACCTCTGACTCTTACAACACTTACTTTCCCTCTTCATTGATGATTCCTGAGTCTTGGTGGAAGAGGTTGTGATATAAAAGTCCCGTTTAAGATGGAGGACTCTATAATCTCTAATTTTCAGCACATTGACTGATTGTGAGTCTCTGTATTAATCACCATCTACTGCATTGAAAGAGTCTCTCTGTTGAAGGTTGAGTGATGCACTAATCTATGGGATCAGAGATAAGTGTGTAGGGGGCATTTTATTACTGTGTCGATTCAGCAGAATAATACCACTGAATTCTTTACAATGGCATATGACATACCTAGACAATGATTTCATAAGCAGTTAATTGGACCAGCCATGAGTTCCTTTTGTGTAACAGGTCTTATATTCAACTGAAAAAAAAAGTAGTTCGTTGGTCCTATCATGTACATGCCATTACTACACAACTGTGTGAACATATTCACTATACCTAGGAAATAGAAACAAATTAGATGCCCATAAATGAATAGACCATAAAGATTTAGTTGATATACATAATAGGATATTAATCAGCTATTATGAACTTCTCAAAAACAACATAATAATAATCCAGAATGAGATGATCCATAGCCAGGAGGATACAAGTCCCTATTGTATGTGAATATTAGCTTTAATGTTGAGATACGTGTGTTGAAATTGGAGTAGCCCTAGAAGACTGGAAACTAGTAAAGGGAATGTGGGTAAGATTTCACAGAAAGCGGGATGGAAGGCAGGAAGTATGAAGGGTGAAATGGGAATAATAGAACAGGAAGGGTTAAATGGATGGAGATGGAAGGGTGGGATGGAGGGAGACTATGAGGAAAGATAACAAATACTTTACCTTAGCCAATCAAGAGGTTTGGGCCATTAAAGAGTACCAGGAATGGGTTTCATCTCATAGAAGGTGCTTTATATCCAATCAAAATTGGTTGGAAGAAACCTGAGACCATGCAGGTTCACAGAGACTGAACTGCCAATCAGGGAGCTTGCACAGGACTGACTGACCCTTTCACATATGATACAGCTGTGTAGCTTGATCTTCTTGACAGTCTCTTAACAATGCAAACAGTAGCTGTCTCTGACTCTGTTGCCTGCCTTTAGGATGCTATTCCTCTATTGCATTGCCTTGTCTAGCTTTAATAGAAGAGCATATACATGTGCTTCAAATACCATATGTTTGAATGAATTGAAAGTTAAAGGACATCTTTTTGGGATAGGATTGCTATCTTTGAACCTGTCACACATAGCATTTTTGTAGTGAAGTATTTTTACGTATTCCAGGGATTTATTTCCATATATTTGATGTATTATTTCTAAAACTATTTATTATTATTATTATTATTATTATTATTATTATTATTATTAATTGCCTCAGATGAGACAGAGGGTGGGAGCAATTACTGA